>NC_133658.1:375556962-375747775 GCF_037893015.1 Macrotis lagotis
TACAAGACCAATTTCTTCTTGGCTAGGGAGGGGGAAAACCTAGTCCACAAGGAAATATTAATGCCATATCTCCCAGGTTGAATAGACAAAGTAAATGAAACCATTATTCTGTACCAATCATTTGGTGGTCAGAAATATGTGACAGGGAAAGCATATGGCAGGTATCACTCCTCTAAAAATGATGCTCACATCCATGAAACCTGGTTATCCCAAGGTGACAAATGGGATGCCAGACAGAGGCACCAACAGAAGTTCTGGAAGGTTTGTGGAGAGGTTGGAGTGGTCTGAAAAGCACAAAATGAAATAAATGATAACTATCCATTATAGAAAAGGCCATGGGGAAATCAAAAGGGCAGACTGGAAATCAGCTTCAGGCAATTGTTTTCTTCATCAGTTAGTTCTTCCCACAAAAAGAGAAAGAGTTGCTATGGTAGGAGAACAGAAATGATAGAATCATATAACAAACCAAAAAGGAAATTCATGAAACCATCTTTAAAAGAAGGAAATAGAGAGACAGATAGACAGACAGACATACACACACACACAGAAAGACAGACAGAGAAGGCAACATAGAAAGAAGAGACAGAGAGAATACAGAGATGAAATGTGAAGAGCAGAGCTTTGTTTTAGTGTACTTAGAGTCAACAGTCAAAGGACCCAATGTTGGGCAAAACCCCCTTCCCAGGGAGATAATTAAGAGTCCAATAGCCCAGTGCTGACTGAACTAGCAAGGCTCTGGCTGTTCTATGGAGTATATCTAGATTTCAGCCTGGATTTTGAATAGGCCCTACTTTTCTGGGTTTTGTGTGATTGGTTATTATTCATCTTTTATCCCTTTTCCTAAAGGACTTATCACATTCCAATGGCAATGATGGTCTAAGAGATGGAGAAGATAAATACCTTCTGTATAAAGACAGTTAAGAGATGCAGGTTCTGAGGTTTAGTTGACTGAACTTTGATTAGAATTTGAAATTAATTCTACTCTAAGGAGAGAAAAAGTTTCACTAACTCAGCCATGCTTGGGAGTCTTTCCTCCCAAACTTGTTTTAGAATAGGAAACCTAAGGGTTTTGCCTGCAGAATGTAAATCTCTCTGGGAAACTGGTGACTTCAGAAAGCCTTAAGCTCCTATTAGATATCTTAGATAGCAAAGGTATCTTAGTTATCTTAGATAGCAAAGAGTGAGGTGCTAGAAATATTCCTCATTTCTCTGTGCAAAAACAGAGGGTCTCATAGTCTTCATTAGAAAGATCCTCTTGCTCTTTATCCTAAGATTTCCCAGAATTGATGAACTCAGACCAGAAAATTACAATAGAAATGATCCCAAAGTCTATAACAAGTGGATCCTGATCTTAATGCAATCCAAGATTGTTTCAATAACCAGAGGAACTATGAAGAAAAGGCAGAATCTATTTGATTGGACTCCTCCCCAAGATTTTTGAGGTCCAACAAGTCGAAATAAACAGCTTAACTTTGATATGAGTGCTCAGATGGGTCAGTCAATGGAAATCTAGGTTTATCACACTGGAGGAATTCTAAACCCTTGTATACAGGACACCTCTCTGCTCCACCATTTAATTCAATAGGACCCCTAAGGAAACAAAATTTCAGTATATGTTTTTATGCCCCCCCCCAAAAAAAACTTGTCATTTATCTTTAGTAAAATCAAACATAGCAAAAGAAAGGAGTAGACATGACAACAAGGGTCAGCAGATTTAATTGGGGTAGCTTGGGCAAAAAGACCTAAATGATCCAAACTTATCTGTGCTTTGTCCCTTAGTATAGGTGGACTGACTTGTTGAAGAATGACACATCATTATTTCAGATATTCTATTGGATAGCAATTATAAATCCTATGGCTGAAAATAAAAGAGGAAATAAGGTCTATGGGAGATCCATGCTCACCTGCATCTGTTGTCTTTTCCGTTTCAGACCCCGTTCTTCTGCCCATACCTGCAAAGACTGACTGTCTGGACTCCTCCCTGAGGTCACAGGGTTTATAGTTATCTTTTCTTAAAATCATCTGGTTAGCTTTGTACCAACGTGAAGCAGAGCAAAAACTAAACAGCAGAAACTGTTTCCTCTGAATCCCCTTCTTAGTTTTATTTCAGTCCTGGTCACACCCCATTGGGTTGTATGAGGTTATTTGGAAAGACAAGTTTTCATCAGTGAAAAAAAAAATGGAGGAAGGAACATGAAGGAGAACAATGGCCCCAGAGGAGGAATTTCTGTTTGACATGAACAGATGTGCTACCCTAGGAACATTATGTCATTTCAAAAGAGCAAACACCTCAGTTGTTTGTTACACTGCCTATTTACACTCCATGCAGAAGAGACACACTTAAGAGGCTGGCTGTATCACACCTGAGCCTATCCCTACCAGGGAAGTGGACTAGATATTCCAAATGTAACAGAAATCCACTTATCATAGACTTTGGGATCATTTCCATTGTAATTTTTTGGTCTGAGTGAAACAGAATGACAATCTTCTTCCAGGATCTGAGCAAACTGATTCCATCAATACCCAGACCACCAGCAACTTCCTTAGAATGGATATTTGATCATTAGAGTAACTCAAGTGTTTATGGAAATAGAAATTAGCTCTTTGATGAAAAAAATATATTTAACTCTGGAAAATACATTAAGAAATAGTTATAAAGTAAAATCTATAGGCTGGGGATGGCCAACATAGCAAACCACACAATCAGGAGAGTGGGTCTTCGCCACCACCTCTGCTGGCTGTTTTTGGCATCTGGGGCTTTGTCACCAGATGCAGCTCAAATGACTTAATGTAACTTGTCAAGGAGAAGCTTGCAATCCACAGACTTTCAAAGGAGGCTCGATGGCCCAGCAAAACATGAAAGTGAGACCTGTGCTCCTGAAGCGGAACAGTCTGGATTCAGTGGACTTTGTGAAACAGCCTCACCACCGTAGAAGCAAATCTCAACAAGTCCGCTTCAAGGAGGATGGAGCTAGTAAGAATCAAGCTGGCCTGGCGGAGATTGATGTCCAAACAGATCAAGACCCCGCTTTGACAGGGAAGGTGCAGACATCTCGGCACCATCACCTGCCCAACTACTCCCTCTCCTTCCCCAGATCCCAGAAGGGGGGGAGCATCCGGAACATTGCAATCCAAACTTCCCCAAGTCTTAGGAAGCACTTCCCTGTTTTTAAAAGGAAAAAGCTCACGGCCAGCAAGTCACTAGTGGAAATGCCCACAGGGTCTAAAAACTCCATCCAAGTCAATGGCAATCTCTCAGAGCAGGACATCGTGTCTTCGGATCTCGCCTATTTACGGATCACGAGGCATCTGGAGGACGTGCCTCACAGAGGTAAGAAAGCTCATCCTTTTTTTCCCAGGGTGTCCAAGACACAGAGCAACGGGCCTGTTAGCGTCTGCTTTGAAGCAGATGCTCTGGGACCTTCAGAAAGGGTGGCGGCTTCTATACAAGTTCCTGATGATATATGTCAGAGTCCTCTGTGGGGTACCAAAGCCCCCACTCACAGCACGGACAGGCCTGTGGAATTAAGCAACGCAATACATCCTTTTGCTCACATGTGCCCGGGGGATGTGAATGGCAGGCCGCTGTCTAGTTCAGAAAGGCCTTCCTCCTGCTCTAGTACTGCCAGCGGTGCTCACTCCTTGCCTGGCAGAGATAAAACGGACCCTGAATTGCTTTTGCCCAAAGACACATCTGGCATTAAAGAGCCGGCTCCTTTATCACCTCCATCAAAGGGAGCTTGCACTCCTTCACCTCCACAGACACACAGCCCCTCGCCTTGTTTCCTTGGAGAGCACAGACAGGCAGCCCATCCTGAAACTGCTTCTGACTGTGCTACACTGAGTAATGATCACAAGGACCCAATATCATTGACACCTAGCAACACGACAAAATCTGCGGCTGAGAGTCGGGAAGAGACGGAGAAAAATTCCAGCCAGGCAGATCCTTTGGAGTTTAAAAATTGTTTAGGTAGCTTTCACCTCCAGTCTTCTCTCCCAAAGAGTGAAATGAAACCTCCAACCAACACAGAGATTAAAGGAATTAATCAAATTCACCTGGCACATGGTGAACTGTGTGACCTACAAGGGAGACTGCAATCCGTGGAGGAATCTTTGCACTCAAACCAAGAGAAGATTAAAGTCCTTTTGAACGTAATTCAAGACTTGGAAAAAGCCAGAGCCCTCACTGAAGGGTAGGATGAATTTTGATATTAAAAATGTTGTTATCATTTATCAAAAAAAATACTTGCAGTAATGAGTTTCAACTGCTAAAAGGTCTTAGTTATTCTCAAAGTTTTGTTTTCCCCAACCATTTATCCTTTAAATTTTCAATCTCTGAAAGAACTTGAGTGGTTCAAAAAAAAAAAAAAAACCCCAGCTAGATAATATCTCTTTTACAATACAGATGTTTAATTTAAAGTCTTGGGGGAATCATATTGGTTCTCCTGATATTACCCCCTCTCTTTCACAATGAATTTGGAATGGGCAGGAACAGGACTTGGGAGAGTCCAGATTTCATGACCTTTAGACAAGTATGATTATATTGTAAAATTCCAACCAGTGGCATAGTGGAAAGAGAACAGGATTCATAGTCAGAAACTCTAGGCTAAAATCCCAGATCTCTTATTTATTACCTATGAGACCTTGGACAAATCTCTTTATGTCTTAGGACTTCATTTTTTCATTTGAAAAATGAAGAGGAAGAACTAAAATGATCTCTAATGCCCCTACCAAATTTTAATTTATGGTGATATTTGGATAAATCAAAGATTCAGGAAATGAAGAAGTAGAATGTCTTTTTCTATCCTACCCTCAAATATTAGTTATGTAGTTTTTAAATTGTATTGAACTAGTATTGAACTTTCAATCAATGGCCCAATAAAAATATAACTGAAATGAATGGCCAACTGAAAGTAATAAAAATGGATTTAGGGAATAGGGTTTATATGGGGAGGATTCCTTTGATGGAAAATTCAAGTAACAGTATTGGATAGAGTTTAAATACATGAAGGATTTAGAAGAATAGACTTTGAAGGGAAAATCATCTATTTCCTTCTCTGCAATGCAAACCCCGCCCACCCCCACCCCTCAAGGTCTATTCTAGCTCTAGAATCAAATTCAGATAGGGCCAAATGGTAGTCAGAATTTGTTTCCTTAAGAATCAATATTATCTTGGATAGGGGGAAGGAAGGGCAGTGAGGTACATTAGATTGTAAGTACAGAGATGTGAATTTAATCTCTGTGATTCCACTATCTTTGATTTATGACTGAGCAAAATACAATCTCCCTCAGTTTTCTATCTAACAAGTGGGACCAAGGATACCTGTCTTACCTACCTCATAGGGCTGATGTGAAGTTCAAAGGAAAAAAAAATTACTTTATCCTTATTTTCTCATCTTGATCCACCCAATTTGCCTTAGTTTAACCAATTAATGCAGGTAGGATGCTGTGTTATATGAATTGAGTGAAATGGAAAAGCAATTGTGGCCTCTCTGTCCATAAACTCACCCAGCAAAATGCTTTGTGTTGCAGGCGTAACTTCTACAGAACTGGCCAGGACCTCAACAACTGCAGCACATGTCAGAACACAGCATGCATCATATACAGGTACCTCATGACAACCTAGGTTGGTGGTTGGCACATGTAGAATGCAGAGTCCAAGAAATCTTGACCTTCCAAATAAACTCTCCTCCCAAATGCCCAGAAGTCAGACTAGAGGAGGATAGCTTTTGAATGCATGGGACATAATCATATTCCATAGAAAGGTTGTAGCCTGCTGTGGCTCTATCATTCAAAATGCACACTGTATGCCTGAGTCTTCTTGATTATGCTGCATAATACTCTGGCTAGGTACCAGTGGGTATGTTCAATATTTCCTTTGGGAGTAAGTTTGGTGTCTCTAATGAAATGGATTTTACAAGAAACAAAAATCAATTCTTCTCTAGGTAGAAGCTTACTTTGAGAGGTAACTAAAATTAAAAGTTACCAATGGATTCCCAGAAATGAATCTCTGGAATCTAGTTTACCTTGAAAGGGCATAAACAAACTTCGACTTTCTACAGTCTTTTTTTTAATCCATCAGATATAGGACATGAACAGGCTGAACCCAAAGTGGAATGCTTTGCTCCATTAAATACAGAAGTTTCATGAGGTATCTTCTAACTAAGAGGTTATGTAAGATACCACCATCCTGGGACATATACTAATTAGAGGCTTTGAGTGGGGGAAGGGTATAGAGAAAAAGTGGCTTTTTCATTATATATCTAGATACCTCTCCATTTCATATTGCTAAGGTCAGTTCTGCATCAGGCTTTTATTGAGTGACATACCATACTAATCAATGGATAGAGGAAGAAATTGAGTATTAAGAGAGGGGGAAATGATTTGTCCAAGGCCAAGCTAGTAATAAACACCAGAGTTGGATTTGAAGTCAGATTTGATATCAAGTCTATTGCTCTTTCCATTGTATCAACCTGATTTCTCTTACTCTAGATATACATATATAAACACACACACACACACACACACACACAGACATATCTGAACTTAGCATTGAAGTTTTTCTCTAATGCTTCATTATGACACAGGGATGACCCTGTATGCTCAAAGGCTATATTAAGACAGCACAAGCTTCTGTGAATCCTAACATACTGAAAAGACTTGGTATATGAAGAACCCAGAAGTAGACTATGTGTTCCTCATCTGAGGAGTGACCTACCTATGAAGGACCATCAAATTTATTTATTTTTTAATTTTTATTTATTTTGAGTTTTACAATTTTTCCCCTAATCTTACTTCCCTCCCTCCACCCCATCACAGAATTCAATTTGCTAGTATTTGTATTGTTTCCATGGTATACATTGATCCAAACTGAATGTGATGAGAGAGAAAATATATCCTTAAAGAAGAAACAAAGTAAAAGAGATAGCAAGATCAGACAATAAGAAATTTTTTTTCTCTAAATTAAAGGTCCTTTGTCTTTGTTCAAACTCCTCAGTTCTTTCTCTGGATACAGATGGTATTCTCCATCACAAATACCCCCAAATTGACCCTGATTGTTGCACTGATGGAATGAGCAAGTCTATCAAGGTTGAACATCACCCCCCATGTTGCTGCTAGGGTATACAGTGTTTTTCTGGTTCTGCTCATCTCTCTCAGCATCAGTTCATGCAAATCCTTCCAGGCTTTTCTGAATCCCATCCCTCCTGATTTCTAATAAAACAATAGTGTTTCATGACATACATATACCACAGTTTGCTAAGCCATTCCCCAATTGAAGGACATTTATTTGATTTCCAATTCTTTGCCACCACAAACAAGGTTGCTATGAATATTTTTTGTACAAGTGATGTTTTTACCCTTTTTCATCATCTCTTCAGGATATAGGCCCAGCAGTGGTATTGCTGGATCAAAGGGGAAGCACATTTTGTTGCCCTTTGGGCACAGTTCCAGACTGCTCTCCAGAAAGGTTGGATGAGTTCACAGCTCCATCAACAATGTATTAGTAGAATCATCACATTTAGAGACCACATACCTCAGACTTTATCTAGTCCAACCTCCTTATTTTATAAATGAGAAAAAAAGAGAGAGAAAATAAATTTCCCTAAGTATCACAGGTAGTAGTGGGAAAAAAACTGTTCAAAGATAGAACTTCTCATTCAAAATCCAGAAATATTTCCACATTCTCTGAATTTATATTTAATTTAATCTTCATAGTTCTTATTTATTATGGCATAACAATATTCCATTGCATTCATATACTACATAATCTGTTTACTCATTACCTATACACATGTGGTGTTTCCATTATTTTGCTATTAAAAGTAATGCTATTAATTTTAAATAGATAATGCTTTCTTCCCGTCTTTATTAAGATACTTAGGGTATGTTCCTTCTAGTCAGATCCTAAGCCAAGTGGTAAAAAAGTTGCTGTTTTTATGACTTAAAGATAAATTTCTTTCCAGATGATTATATTAATGAGCATGGTGATGCATGCTTATGATCTCAGCTACCAGGAAGGCTGAGGCTAGCAGATCTTTTGAACTCAGAAGTCATGATTTTCAGTGGAATAATCTAATTGGGTATCTGATCTACGTTCAATATTAATATGGGGAACCTCAGAGAATAGGAAGCTACCAGGTTCCCTAAGGAAGGGTAAACTAGCCCATATTGGAAACAAAGCAAGTCATAGCTTCCCTGCTGTTCACAGTGGGCTCCAGCTCATGAGAAGCCCCTGTACTTTTAGCAAGAAAGTCTTATAATTTACCCCCAAATGCCCTAATCCATAGTTCCACCAATGGTATAACATAATATTTATTTCTTCATAGTATCACCAAAACTGAATTTATCATTTTAAGTCAACCTTGTCAATTTAATGAATTATAGTGAAATTTATTAATTTACTTTGTGTTTATTTTTTATTTCCCTTATTTTAGAGAACTGAACAGTTTTTCAGTTAGTTATTGATGATAATTTGTGTTTATTCTCTCAAGGACTCCCTAGCTCTATCTCTTGATTACTTATCTTAATATTTGAAATTTCAATCAATTCCTTTTATATTTTGCATGCACAATTTTGTCAGAACTTAAAAGAGGAAGAAACTATCCAATGGTTCTCTGTAAATTTAAATCTGAAACTTATAAACAGTGATTGAGTTTTTCTGGTTTTCTATTAGGGAATATATCTAGGGTTTTCCAAAAATAGCAGGCTAACAGAAATACCATCCTCTCTAGGTTTTGAGAAATAGAAATTGTGGAATACTCAATGGGTCAACCTGAATTGCAGACTTGAAACATGAAAACAGTAAAAGAAGGTGAAGTAGAATAATGATCATTTTCATTCATTGAACAGGGTTAAAATGATTCCTGTAGATAGAGAGAGGTTACAGATTATCGTTTCTTTTCCTTCTTAGTATTAGTGCTAGGCCCTAAAGATACAAAGAAAGGTAAAAATCATCCCTCAAAAGACTCACCATATTAGAGATATCATGTAAATAACAATGTCCATACAGAATATAACCAGAGTAGATGGGAGGTAATCTCAGAGGGAGATAGTAGGATGAGGAAAGGCCTCAAGAAGAAGGTAGATTTTGAGTTGAACCTTGAAAGAAGGCAACAAAACTAAGAGGTGGAGTAAGAGGAGGAACATTTAAGGTATAGGAGGCCATCAGGTCAAAGATACAGAATTGAAGGATTAAATGTCACACAGAAAGAATAATAAGGAAGCCACTATAGTTAGATGCCATAGTATATAGAGGGGAATAAAGTTTGGAAGACTGAAAAGACAGGAAAAAGGGAAGAGCTAATGAGGGTCTTAACTTTATAAGTTATGAAGAGCTTAAAAATGCAAGAGAGTATTTTATATTTGGAGGTAATAGAGTTGCTCTGGGGTTTATTGAGTAGGGAAGTAAAGACCTATATATAGATATATATTAGAAAACTTACATCAGCATCTGAATATTTAGAAAGGGGAGAGAATTGAGGCAGGGAGACCACTTAGAATGCTATGGAAATAATCCATGCAGGAGATAAGTGTTTGACCTAGTGTAGTGGTGGTGTGAGTCATGAGAACATGTGAGATGAATGAGAGTGAAGTGCCAAAGATCATGAACCTGATGATTGGGAGCATAGTAGTGCCCTCAACAGCAATAGGAAAGTTCAGAAGAGGAGAAGGTAGGGTGAAAGATCATGGATTTTTTCTGGACATCTTTAATTTGAAATATCTATGGGACATCTAGATCCAGATGTCCAAAAGGCAATTGGTGATGTAACTTAGAAGAGAGAGGTGAGGGCTGAATACATAGATGTGGAATTCAATTCACAAAGAGATGAAAACTGAATGCAATTGAGATAGTATAAAGGGAAAAATTAACAAAGACTGAGATTCAGCTGTAAGTGGCATAGATGAAGTCTCATAAAAGAGAATGAGAATGAGTAGATAGATAGGTAGGAGAAGAAACAGCAGAGCAATTATGAAAACCTAACAATTGCCTGCTAGGCAGATCCACCTACCATCTCAGAATCTCAAATTCAACCTCTCCAAAATAGAATTTATATCTTCCTTCCCTTACTAATTTCCCCTTCAACCATCCTTAATTCAAGAAAGGATATTACCATTTTTCTAAGTCCCTCAGATTCATAACCTATTAGTCATCTTTGATTCTTCTCTCTCTCATAGTCACCCCATCCAATCAGTTACCAAATCTTACTTTTCTATTTCCAGATCTCTCATCTTCTCCTTTTGTCAGTTCTCAGGGTTACCCTAAGTAAAGCTGACTCACTAAAGACTCTTACCATCTCTTCCCTAAATTACTTTTGTTGTGGCTGTTGTCTAGCCATTCAGTTGTGTCTGATTCTTTGTATGCCTATGAACCATTTCTGGACTCTACTTCATTAAGTCTGTTAAAGTTCATGTTCATTATTTTCATGATACTATCTATCCATCTCATCTTCTGCTATAATCTTTTCCTTTTTCTTTTCATCTTTCCCAACTTAAGGGCCTCCTAATTAGGTCCTTTGCTTCCAATCTCACGCCTCTCTAAATCACCCTTCATTCAGCTGCCAAAATAATATTTCTAAGGTTTAGGTCTCACATACCTGCTTAAAAGTCTTTAGTATCTCTCTATTACCCTTATAATCTAGGTCCAACTTATCTTTATTTCCCTTCACTTGATCTTTATTCTAACCAAACAGGTCTAATAGATATTCCTCAATAGTCCAACTTCTTCCTCTCTCTTTGCCTCTACACAGACCATGCTCCATTCCTGTTATTACCTTCAATTCAATTCAACAAATATTTAGTAAGGAAGAATGGTTACTAGGTGATACTTTCTGAGGGACTAAAACTAATGAATCCTTTTATTAAGGGATGGAAAGCTTACCAACTATGCATCAGTGGTAATACCCACATTAAATGAAATATTTTCTCTGTCTCTATTTTGGTTCTGGTTTTCTTTGTCACTTTCTCTCTTGCCCCCCTTCCCCAATCTTTGACATGACTCACATAGTCTATAAATCAAGTAATTGTTTCAGAATTGAAGCAAGCTTTCTTACAAATCTCCTTTTCCAATTATGTATAAGCAGCAATATGCAATAAGGGGACAAAGTCTTTGGTAGGAAGCAGAAGGTACAAGTTAACATAGTCACTCTGTCACTAAATTGCAGTGTACCCTTGGCCAGTCAAATCACTTTACTTATTTGGGATCTCTATTTGTTCTTTTTACACTGAGAGGAGAGGACTTGTATGACTCCTAAGCTTCTTTCCAGTTCTTTTATTCAGTGAGTGCAATGAGTCAGTGGCTTAATTCATGGATCTCCCTCATTACCATTCAGAACAACACTATTTTTAAAGTTCCCTCTGTCCCAGAATTTGAACCACTGCAAAGAAGGGGCAATTAACTTGATGAAAGGATAGAGATCAGAACAAAAGCCCATCACCTCAGCAGTGAGATGAGGAAAACTGTCATTTTTATATTTCAAATGACTTCAAACATTGTATCACATCCTGGAAAGTCATTTCTTACAAACTAATGAATAAGTGATGAGAAAAATGCTTCCTTGGACCTCGTTAAGCAATGGTCTCCATAATGATGGATGAATGTGGTACACATTGCAAGACCCAAGGAACACAGAGACATGACAGATTTCTTTGGGTTCTGTTGCTGGTAAACTAACAATACAGGAAGCTTATTATTTACTTATTCTCTGACCAGAAATCCAAAGGATAATTCACTGAATTTTAGTTGTGAAATTACAGTAACTTTAAAATAGAGGAGGAAAGAGAATTTTTTTTTGCTCTCTAATTCTTCCATCTGTTTTTTTAAGCTTCTGAGATATGCAGAATCTCAGAAGGTATCTAATTTATTCTGCACCTAAATGAAAACCTTCTCTACAATATTCCCAAGTGGATTTCTCAGCTTCTGCAAAGAACTCGAGTGATTGGTAGCAATCTCTAGGGTACATTCCATTTTTGGACAATCTTAATTTCTAGGAAGTTTTTTTTTCCTTATATTAAATTTATTCTTTCCCTCCTCATCTCCCTATCTTGGTTTCCCTGGCTTACTTTAAGTCCCAGCTTAATTCCTACTTTCTGAGAGAAACCTTTCCCAATCCCCCTTATTACTAGTACATACCCTCAGTGGATGATCTCCAATTCATCTTGTCCATATCTTGTTTTTACACAGCTATTTGCATTATATCTCATCCTTTAAGCTGTGAACTTCCTTGAGAGCAGAGGTAGTTTTTGTCCTTTCTTTTTATCCTCAGTGCTTACTTAGGACAGTGTCTTGTACTTAGTAAAGTATTAATAAAAATTTGTTGATTAATGGTAACTTTCACCTATTGCTATTAGTTCTGATCTCTGAGGTCAAGCAACAGAAGTCTAAGCTTTCTTCTGTGTGGAAAAGCCCTTTAAATATTGAAAGAGTACATGAAGTTTTCATTTATTGACCTTCCGTAAATGAGATAATATTTGTACTTGTCTAAACAATTGCTTGGAGTATAATAGGTACTAAATGTTTTTTTTTTTGTTCTTCCTATAAATCCTCCCTCATCCTAGATATACTTGGCTCTTCACCTGACCCCTATATCACATGGCTTTGGTATAGTCACCATCTTGTTCATCCCTTTCTGGAGGTTTTATTGATGATGTTTTCAGATTGTCAATGACTGCTAAAATGGGGCATGCAGAACCAAGTTCAGTACTTTCAATGGGGTCTAACCAATGACTAGGGGCAATCTCCAGGGATTCTGTTTTTGGAATATATGTGCAACCATGGGTGAGTCACTAAAAGCTTCCAGACTCCCAGGCAATTTTCAAAGATGCTAAGTCACTGACTTCCTTCTTGCTGATCTGCATCATGGAGGGAGTTTCCTCATTAGAAGTTCCTGTAGCAATAAAATTACAAGTTAAGGCTAGTTTATTTTTTAATGGATTAGTTTTTGGCAATTGCTATATCTTGCTTAAGATTTGTTTTGTTTTGTTTTGCCACTGTTTGTACAAGTAATGATCTTGCAGATTTGCCTCAGGACACTTCGAGGCTGTAACTTGCTAAGGGGTCTCACAGTCAATATGTACCACAGTTGAAACTGGAGCCCTTCTAGACTTCAAGGCTGACTAGCATTGTGCTGATTCTCTTCAAGCTTAATAAGGTATGAAGCAGAATGTGCACTATATTCTAAAGCTTGACTTAGAAGAAGATAAGACATTGTTATTCTAAAAGTTTTTGGTGAATTGAAAATAACCATGGAGGGGTAATGGCTTAGCCATTACCCACTAATAAAACTTCAAAGGGGACATTAACTTTTCAAGCTACTTTCCAGAAAAAAATGACTCCCTGAGAGCAGGGTCCTGAGGGAATGTAACAAAAAAATGAATAAATTTTGTTTAAACATTGGAAGGGAAGGATAAGGTAGAAGGTCATTGCAAATTTTATCAGCTCAGGGGCGTCTAGGTGGCATAGTGGATAAAGTACCAGCCTTGGAGTCAGGAGTACCTGGGTTCAAATCTGGTCTCAGACACTTAATGATTACCTAGCTGTGTGGCCTTGGGCAAGCCACTTAACCCCATTTGCCTTGCGAAAACCTAAAAACAAAAAAAAAATTTTATCAGATCAGTAGTGGCATAAAAAGTATTGAAGATGGAAACATTGAACAAAAGATGATTTTGCTGAAACTTTGCATAACTGACAATTTTGCCAAGGACTCACTGACATCCTCTCTGATCCTCATGTCTGCTATTAACATGGATTGATTTAAAAATACTGATATTTTCTATCTTTTTACCACTCCAATGTTTACAAAGTGATAGATAAATATGCTATAGAGATTCTCATTTAGTCCTACAACAGCCCCATGATATATAGATATATAGATATAGGTATAGATATAGATATAAAATATACCATTATTAGTCACATTTTACAGATAAGGAAACTGAGGATTAAAGACAAGTGACTTGCCTGAAGCTAGATTTTGAACTCAGGTTTTCCTGACTCCAGGTTCAGCTCTCTATTCTTTCTATCACCTAACTTAAAAAAAGTTTTCTTTCTAAGATAAACTAAGAAAATTATGTAACTCTGCCTAACTGACTTCATAGGGGTACTTTAAATGTCTTAACTTGAGAGTGGAAGTAAGGGCAGAGATGGAGAGGAAGAAAAGAAAAAAAGGGGATGGGAAATTGCCAACTGAGCAGACTTGTGTCCTGGTCTTCCCTAAGCCCAAGCAAGAAGAGAAAATGAGGTTCCATAACTCCACACTAGGGGCCTTGGTTTGCATTATGCATGACTTCTGGGATTCATTTGTTGCCTCTTCTTTCTCCCACACTTCCTGGCTCCTTCCTCCAGCCTCATCTGAGCTCAAATTCTGAAATGGAAATCCACCCTGACATTTCTCCTCCAATTAAGGTTAAGACCAATTAAATCCTAATTTTGCTCCCCAATCAAGAATACAAGTGCTAAGAAAGTCTCATGGCAAATCCCTTAGGATCAATTAAAAATACCTGAACAAAGGAATTGATGCAAAAAATTGCTGACCACCATCCCCCACCCACCTCCGCTGCAGAAAGAATGTTCATAAATGTGTTTGTGAATAAAGAAATGTATATGGAGTAAAATGACTGCATCTTTTCATAGCACTCCTAAGACTGCAGGAGTCCCTCATTTCCTCAGACTCTTTGGACCAAGAACTGCTTCTTCATCCTTATTAATTCATATACTGATAAGTTGCAGAACTGTAGAATCACAGCATCTTGGAGTTTCAAGGGACCTCAGAGACTCTCCAGCCCCCCAAAAAAGGGTACCTATCTAGAAATTCTTCCTATAATATGCTGGACAAATAGTCATCTTCCCTTCACTTGATTTGCAGCAAAAGGGAGGCCCTTACTCCTCAATGCAATGAGTCCTTTTTCTGCTACTCCAATTTTTAAGGGTTTGTTTTTTTATCTTGAGCCTCAACTTACCTCCCTGAAAAGGTTAATCTCTGCCCTGAGGAATCTATGCCCTCTCATGGGATTGACCTTCAAATATTTTTATGTCCACAGATCTTCTTTATTTGAGGCAAAAGATTCCCACTTGCTTTAGCCCTTCCTGAAGTCATAGTATCCAGTCCTCTCACTATACTAATTGCTTTCCTCTGGTAACTCTCCAGATTGCTTCCTAAAATGTGACACAATGAATATTATATGCACCAAGTATATTTTCATGCATCGCAAACATTAAAATGCCATATAAATTCTAGTTGTTGTCGTTGTCATTGCTGTCATTGTCATTCTGTAAAGTGAGCAATGTATATGAAAATATATTTATAGAATAATATCAACAACAACAAAAATAATTTATATGTCACTTTAATATTTAAAAAGTGCTTCATTTTTATTTATCTCATTGAATCATCACAACAATCCTGTAAATTAGTTGCTATTATTAACCCCATTTTATAGATAAGGAAACTGAGACAAAGAGAGGGTAAGACTTGCCCAGGGTAACATAACTAAAGCCGGATTCTAAGCAGAATTCAAATTCAGATCTTTCAGACTTCAAGTCCTGTGCTCTATGCATAGTCTTTTATGTCCTCCATCCATTTCAATATTCTTTCTTTATACATGGCAACAATTGAAAATTTGAACTGGGACCTCCTCATTCGGCTCTGGTGGTAAGGATTTAAGAAGGAGATATCCCTTAGGTTAGGGTTTACATGCTTCAATAGAATGTCTATTTGCTTTTGGAGGCAAGAGGGAATTTATTTGGGGTTAAGGCATCATTTTCAAGTATACAAAAGAGGAACTATAGGTGGTTATATTATAATTAAGAAAATGGAGGCAAAAGGAGGTTCAAGGACTTGAATGAAGTCACACAGTCGGATGACACTCATAGTCCTTGGCTTTCTTGTTAAGGTTCTGAACCTCAGGTCTCCCTATCTACCACAAAACCGTTATGTAGCCAAAAAAGAAAGACCATTTAGATAGAAATGCAATCTCTTGTGGCAGTCCCTTGAATTTAGCTACCAATTATTGGCTTAAATTATTTAATACTTTCCTTTTTTGTTTATCCATGATTCTCCCTCAGCACAGAGAGAGATAAACCAGGAAGACACCCCCCTCCCAAATCAGTTACCTCCCTGGGTAGCAATGAAAGTCACAATAGAAACACATTTCTTTCTAGTCATCATATTTGTTTTTTAAATTTGTTTTGAGCTATGGAGTAATCAATATATTATGCCTATGCAAAAGTAAAAATGACAGCAAAACCAATCTATATTCACATCCATACCAAAGATTGTATGGTGTCATTGCCTTTGAGTCAGGAAGGTTCTAGTTCTGCCTCTGATAGATATTGACTGGATGACTGAAGGTGGACCACCTCACCTCTCCAACCCACAGGCAACTCTCTATGACAATAAGGACTGGATGAGTTGCCACTTTGCACCCATGACAGGAGATTCAATGCTGAGAATTTCCTCAAATTGATAAAATTACAAGTTCAACCTAATCCTAGCTCCCCTCCCCACCAGTTCCCAAAAGTGATCTCCCACTGAAAGAAGCTTAAGATTCCAGGAACACTACAATGCAATCATTAACCTTCTCTCAATGTACATGGTTGTCATCATTCTAATTAAAGTCTTCATTGTCTCTCACCTGTACTATTATAAAGCTTCTTAATGGGTCTACAAGCTTCTATTCCCTTTCTTCTCCAATTAATCTTCCACACAGTTGTTAAATTAATAGTCCTAAGGCATAGATTTGATTATGTCACTTCGTTACTCAAACAGTTCAAATGACTCCATCTTGCCTCCAAGAGCAAATAGACATTCTATTTCAGTATGTAAGCCCTTCACAAGTTAGAATTAGACTATTTTTCTGGTCTTATTGAACATTACTTTTCTTCACATATCATTCATTCGGCCAAATTGTCCTCTTTGCTCTTACAAAGTATTTCATCTCTCTTACCTCCATGACTTGCACACTGAATCTCTCATGCCTGGAATGAACTCACTTATCATCTCTGCTTTAGAATCTCTTGCTGCCTTCCAGGTTTACCTCAAGTGTTACTTGCTACATAAGACATATCCTGGTTATTTTAGTTACTACTGCCCTCCCCACACCAGAAATCCATTTCTATTTATAACAGATGCTTTGAATTTACTTACCTATGTACATGCTGTTCCCCATTCCAATAGAATGTAAGCTCTTTGAAAGTAAGAACTATTTCATTTCTATCTTTGTATCTCTAGCAGTGTAGCATAGCAAGCTTGGTGAATGAATGGTGCTACCATGGACCATTGCTTTTACTTCCTGCCTCTCACATTTTGCCTTCTGCCCTTTCTTCTCCCCTAAGTCATCAGCAAAAAGAAGTTGGATTTACAACTAGAAATGTTTAAGTAATAAAATAGATGGAATTCATTTCAATGCATTAATAGCTAAAGAGCTTGAAGCATAGCATAAATATTTAAGTAAGGGATTAGCAGAACAGTACAGGGATGGCTGTCAGCATGAGTGCATTGATGACCACAAGAAGGTCCTCTTGTATATTCTCTTGCCTCTCTAATTCACAAGCCTCAAATCTTCCCTGTCTTTCCATCCTTTCTTCTTCCTTCTGACTTACCCTTTTAAGTTAGTATATAAGACAAGTATGGGGGTAAGGAGAAGGGGGGAGAAGGATTTATAAAGCACTTATTACATTGTGGTAAGTGATTTACAAATTTTATCTCATTTGATCCTTACTCCAAACAGCCCTGGGAGCTAGGTGGTGAAGAAGCTAAGGTTAGATGTGAACTCAGGTCTTTCTGATGGGGTCCAGCACTCACTTTTCCATCTGGCTACTGCTGCACAGAGAGGTTGGAGTTAGCATGCCAACTTCTTAGCTTGGAGTTGCAGTACTCAAATGGAAATTTATTACAAAGAGTATTAGAAATTTCTAAAGTTCACTCCTCCTACTTATTTATAGGTTGGATGAACTTATGATTCTCAGAAGGCTTATCAGAATACAGGTACCCTGGGAGGAAAGGATGAACTTGCCAGCCCCAATGGCTCATAGTTGTGAAGCTGAAAATTGTACTATATAAATAATCAGGAAACTGGTCATTAGAAGAAAGTTTTAGGAATATTCTCCCTCCAGGCTGAGAGATATGTGTTGGAGGAGGTGGGATCTCCTACTTTCCCAAACTGAAATTATTTCCCAAAGGTTTGTGGTTTCAATAAAGTTAATGGACAGAAACCAAGCCACCACCTTATATAGCCATTGATTCTTACAGCTAATTTAAAAGAAAGTTTCTTAAGGCCAATAAATCTTGGAGCACTTGACTACTATGGCGACAGGTGCCATACAAATGTACTAACCAAAAGGTAATATAAAAAAAAAAGACAAGGGGAGAAATTTGGAAGGGAAAGAAGAGGCTTCTTCCACATAATTTATCATTGTTACCTGGCTACATTTCTTTTAAATAAAAAAGGGTGTGCACATTTCCTTTTATATCTTCCCTTATTTCCAAGCACACCCAAAATTCACCCCACCAGAGCATGGAAGAATTGAAATAGGACATTCAGAAAGGGCACATGGTCACAAATAGAGTTCTAGCATGATCCTCATAAGAACAGGCCCTGGGTGTAGACACTCCCACTTCATCTATGTTGAAGGAAGATCTATAGTGCTGTCTTTGCCAGGAACTCTGAATCTAAAAATCTGCATTCTGGGCTTTGGAAAAAACTCACAGGATAGATTGCTTTAGACTCCAATAAAGTCTCCATGAATCTTCCAAGCATTACTCCAGGATGGGGTGGGGTGGGGTAGATGGGACCTTTCAGAAATTCTGATTTCCTTTTATCTCTGTATTGGACCAGACTCCCCAAACTTGGTTTCTTTAATCAAAGCTTAGGAAAAAAATTCCTATCTCCAATTAAAAATGATGTCCATTTTATCACCTTGCTTTCTCAGGGTACTAATTGTCTTGGCCTGATTTGATCCAGTTTCCTTCTCTCTCTCTGCATCTAAATCTGTTTAAAGTTAAGTGTGGGGCAAGTTACTTTCTCTACCCCCTCCTTTCTCCAGGTTAAATGTTAATACATTTGCTATATCTTTAGTCTGCTGATGGTGTGATGGGAATCCCAACTCTGCTGATTTCACAATGTAGTGAGACCATAATTGAGAGAGTCCTAGGAAACCTGAAACTATTATAATGGCATGTATGTAAAGAGGCATTCTTTTGGTTCACCCCTGATTCCCGCTTATACCTGTATCCATTTTTTTTCAGAGCATGTTCACTGACCAGAACTCAAATTTATACTTAGTTTTTTGTCCCCTTTTCAATTTGTTTTCCCATACTCTTCTTTTTGGTCATATAAGACCTGGAATTGTGAACAATCCAACTATGGAGAAATCTACCTCTGCTTTTTAGTGCAGGAACTTATCGATCAATCGGATACTGAAATTGTCTTGGGAGGTAATGGAAAGGATTAGTAAAAATTCCATCTATTTTCATTTTACTGTTCAGTGGATCTAAATATCTCCCACTCCCATCTCCCATACCCCTTGCACAACTACAGCCATTCGCAAAGGCCTTAGAATCTTTTTGTTAAAGTTTTTTGCAAGGCAATGGGGGTTAAGTGACTTGCCCAAGGCCACACAGCTAGGTAATTATTAAGTGAGGCCAGATTTGAACTCAGGTACTCCTGACTCCAGGGCCGGTGCTCTATCCACTGCGCCACCTAGCCACCCCCAAGGCCTTAAAATCTTAGAATATTAGGATTGAAAGGAATTTAATAGGTCAATCTAGTCCAATTCAATGATCAACATATAAATAATATTCTGTGAAAACAATTATGAAGACCTATGGGGTTCAAAGCCCTTTGACTGCAAATAGTCACATAAAGAGCTACAACAAAGTGGTACAATGAGTAGAGAGCCAGACTTGGACTTTAAATCCAACTTCAGACACTTATTAGCTATGTTGTCTTAGATAGCTCATTTAATCCTAAATGCCTCAGTTTCCTCATCAGTAAAATGATCTGGAAAAAGAAATGGCAAACCACTAAAGTATTTTTGACCAAATGGGGTCAGGAATAATTGGACATGACTGAACAACAAAATCACATAGAGCAAGGCTTAAGCACTCTTGGGAAGTAGATGGCATGTACAATACAAGTAATCTGTCTCTGGGATTTCTTGAAAATCTTGGTGAATCTTTTAATGCCATTTCCAATCTATTTCTCCAATCCAAGCACACTCCATGTTATAATGTCCAGTGAAGTTTTATGAATGGGGCACTAGATATGGAGTCAGGAGGATTTAGTTTCAATACTTTATCATATACTTACTAAATGTGTTCCTTTGGGGAGGTCACTTCCCCTTCTTGGTTTCTCTGTTTCTAAAATGGGTTTAATGTCTTCTAAGATCCCCTGCATCTCAAGGTAATAATACCCAAAGTCAACCCACTAAGCATTAAGTGTCTGAAGTTGAATTTGAACTCAGGTCCTCCTGACTCCAAGTCAGTACTCTATCCACTGCACCGCCTAGCTGTCCCTGATCCTACATTTTCAAGGATGCTGCTTAGAAGATATTCCAAACAATTACTTTCACACCATCTACCAAAGTTTATTTAGAAATTGCTGAAGGGGCTAACAAATCAAAGTTGAAAAGTAGTCTAAGACAGTGAAAAGGGTGCTGGAATCAAAGCAAAAAGACCAGATTTCAAATATCACCCAACTAACTAGCTATGATTCTGGTAAAGTCAGTTTCCTCAGCTGCAAAATGTAGATAATTATTTGTTATTGTAATTTAAATAAGATAAGATGTGTGAAAGCACTCCACATGTTAAAGGGCCCATAACCTTCAGTTATTATTATTTTTAATTAAATAACAGAGAAAGCATTTACCACATGCATTGTCTTTAAGATAGATTTAAGACAAAAAAACTCAAGTTTTCCTTATTATTCTATATAATGTTTGCCTAAACAAACTTTCCAAATATAAGAAGTCTTTAATTTATAAACTGGCTATTTTCCCCCCCGAAATTCATACTATTAAATATTTATCATTAATTACATAATTGATCAAAATTATTTTGTTAAATATATATTAATACATTATGTAATATAGTAAAAATAAAAGTAACAAAAATTAAGAATAATTACTATTAATTTTTTTTAATTACAAAATTTACTTTTAAAACAACTTACTGGTCATCTAGTCTGGCTCCAATCTGGTTCTTTTATTTTATAGATGAAAAAAATAGACCCAGAGAAATCAAATGAGTTGCCAAAGATCATTAAGTAGCAAAGATAAGATTTGAACCTAGGTCCTTTAATCCAAATCCAATGATCTTTTGACTACATCTTGCTGTTACTAAGCCCATCCATAGATTGTGCTTTCCCAATTCAGAAAATACTTTCCACACAGAAACAAAAGATTTTTGGGTCCCATGATCAGTGCACACACATATACATTCACCCAAAGGCTAGTTAGTACCATGAAATACATGGTGTTCAATGTTACATTTCAATTACAGTAAATAAATATACAATCAGATAGAGATGCAACACAGTCTAGCATCAGTCAGGAAAAGTTGGGTTTTTCAAATCAAAAAGTATTTACTGTGGCATGATGGATGTACAGTTGCTCTTGTAGTGAGGAAGCCCTGGATTCAACTCTCACCTCTGACATAAAATGACTATGTGATTCTAAGCCACTCAACTTCCAAGTTCCAAGGCAAATGTCTAACGCTTTGAACTGCAGAGACAGTGCCTATCTAAAGGAAGTTTCACAAAATAGGAATCTTCTTTATCAATGAAATGAAAGGTCCAGTCCCTATTCCTACAATAAAGTAAGTCTGAGAGTGATTTCATTAAATCATACATTTAAAAATTGGTCATTAACCTATATGCAAAAAATGTAAGAACACAATACCATTAAACTGCTAATAGCCAAACAAAATAGAAACCTTTTGTCTACCACACCTGCTTGAGAATACCCCCTACAATATTTCTATCATGCAGTAATTCACTCTCCACTTAAGTGAAGAAGAACCCAGGGTCATTTGAGGCATTCCCAGCTTCCGAAAATAAATATTCCTTGAATTTTTCAACATTGTCATTCTTCTCATGATCCATTTTCATGACCATGGAGTCATTCTTAATTCTTCCCTCTTCCTTACCCTTAGTATCTTATCAGTTGCCAACTCTTTTATGTGAACTCTCCCTCCATAATATAACTCTCCTTATTTCTACTTAACCAAGGTCCTTATCCCCTTTCACCTTGATTATTACAGTAATTTCCCAATTCATCCTTCTACCGCCACTTTCTCCCATCCCTGAACCCATTCTCCACAAAGCAGCCAATTGATTTTCCTAGAGCACAGACTCTAGTCTTTCAAAGAAAAAATACAACCCCTTCATCTGACTTTTAAAGTTCTTTAAAACCTGGCTCCCAACCTATCTTTTCATGTTTATTACACCTTATTCTTCTTCCTGCACTCCATATTGCAGCCTAACAGTCCTGATACTATGTGCTTATTCTCACTGTTCCATTCCATCCCCCATCCTTTACACAGGCTGATTCTCATATTGACACTTTCCTCCCCATCAATGCCTCCTATTCCCTACCCAATTTTCTTCAAAGATTAGATCAACTGTCAAGAAGCCTATATGGATTGGGAACATCCCCCCTTTCCCTAAAGAAATTTCATTGCATACATTTTGCATGCAAACTTTTTTAGGTCTTATTCATTTTTATTCATTTTTATTTTCCTTAGCCATGGACTTGCTAATAGGAAGTCTCACCAGATGTCTTAAATTTATAACCTTAAATTTAATTTTAGAATTTTTATTTTTAATTTATGTAATAAAATAAACATTTTATAACATACTGTAATAAAAAGGATAATTGTACTTGAAACTGCAAATATATTATGTAAAACTTGCTTTTCCTTTTTATTTATTTATTTGTTTGTTTATTTATTTATTTTAGGTTTTTGCAAGGCAATGGGGTTAAGTGGCTTGCCCAAGACCACACAGCTAGGTAATTATTAAGTGCGTAAGGTCAGATTTGAACTCAGGTATTCCTGACCCCAGGGCCGGTGCTGTATCCACTGCTCCACCTAGCCAACCCTTGCTTTTCCTTTTAAATACTAATAACATTATCTTGCAAATTTCTTTTCCCCCCTTTTTTGCCTATCAGTCATTTATATGTATGATTGTTTATATGTTTGTATACATATAATACTCATATAAAAATTTTCCATATAGTCATCTATTTATCAATTTTTTTTCTCTGGATGCAGATAGCAATTTTCTTCATTGTTCTTTATTATCATCTGTTAATTTGGTGCATATGTAATTTTCACCTATTAGAATGTAAACTCCTGGAAGTCAGGGACTGCTAAGTTTTGGTTTTATAATTCCCAGCTTTTTATATTTGATTATAAGATGAAGTATTTAATAAAATGTGTTTTCAATTGAACTGACTTGAACTAAACTCATGAACTATTTTCAAAGTTCCAGTGTACATAACAGGATGGTTGAGATTCCAAACTCTCTACTCTTATCATTTCTGGGTCTGTTTTTCAACCACTATTAAAGAGACCTATTGATTCACTGAGCTCTTCAAAGAAGCACAGCATCAGAGATGAAATTATCTAAGCCTAGAGGTTCATAATTAGATTTCATTAAGTCTGTGAATTTGTTGTTTAAATGATATTTTGAAAACCATGCTTTAGAATAATTGGTCTCCTCTATAATCCTATGTTTTTTATTTTATCATGTAAAACATTATCTGAGAAAGGATCCATAGGTATCATTCACCACATGCCAAAAGAGTCCTTGACACAAAAAAGTTAAGAATCTCTGCTACAGTCCTAATTTATGCCAGATCTCCCCTAGTTAGCAATGGGGATAGAGCACTAGACCTGGAATCAGAATGATCTATGTTCACATCTAGTCTCAGTTAGTCACTAGCTGTATAACTCTGGGCCAGTCTTTTAACCTCTATAAGTCTCAGTTTCTTGATCAGTAAGATGGAAATAACAGTACCTTCCCCCTCACTACTGTTTTTGTTGTTACTACCCCACCCATTATCTTTCAATTTTTCACATGACCTAGATGAAACTCAACCACTTATTTTAGTGGAGACACAAAAATCATGCTTTAATCTTAGATTTTTCCACATAAAGGTTGACAGGAATATCCTCACAAGCTGTGTGTAAAGATATTCCTCTCAGAGTGATCAAAACCGTCTCAACAGGGTGATAGGGACACTTAGAGCAGAAGTACAGTCTACCTGCTAGATTTCTAGGTGTATATTCCTTCTCTCTCTGAAGGATGCTATATACAGTGATGGAAGAGTGTGACTGAGATTTTTATATGGATTGTGATATATTGATTATTTCAGGAGTAGCCTTTTATTGTGTAACTGTGATGTATTGATTATCATTATTTACTGTTAAGTAAATGTTTTATGTTTAAAAGCAAAAAAGAAGTACAATTCAAGAGCCGACAGATCTCCTTCTACAAAGATTTCAGTTGCCAAGCCTTTCTGACTTTATCATTTAAAGATCCTTTCCCAGGAGTTCCCTTAGCTAGCAGAGTTTGGTTGGGTAGAGAGACCTGAGTGAAGCCTCCTCCCCGACATAAAACTTCAATGTGAGAAACAAATGAAAATGAATCTATTTTCTTATAAAACTCAAAATGTGTTTCCCTTCAGTACTGCCAAAAAATAGTAGTTTTTCAAATGGGAAAAAAACCTAAAATTTTCCTTTATGCTAATAAAATTGCCTTGGCCTAAAAAAATAATAATAATCAATTTCCCAGAGTCACATATGTTTCTCTCTAGTCTGTTATTCACCTGGCTTTGAAAAGGAAATTCCATGTCAATGCCTGTTAAATTATCAAACTGATTGAGGGGGAAAGGGTACAATAGGGGTTATCTCTAGAAATTATTATTTTTATCATAAGTTATTGTTTTATAGTTATTATTTTAAGTTATAATTACTATTATGTTATTGTTATTTTATATTATAAGTGATTAGAATTGGATCCTGCTGTGAAATCCCTTTACTTTATTTAAGGGTCAGGGTTTCCATAGAAACAAAGATTGTATTCTTCTCTGAACTTGCACTGAGAGGATGGGGAGAAGAATATCAGTGACATTTATGGCAAAACTGAAGGGACAAAATGAAAAGATGAAGCTTGTGCCTGAAGAGGACTAAGTCACAAACAAAAGAAGGTAGAGGTGTGGTGGAGGAATAACCTGGCAGAAATATTGTCTTATTCTGATAAAGAGTGGAGTTGCCCTCACTCTACCATTTCACTTATTCCAGGGAGTCTGAGATCAGTTTTTGGTCAGTCCAGGAAGGTTAGATGGAGTAAGGAAAAGCTCAAGATGTCCCCTGGCCCTATTGAGATCCCTAGGGCCCAGGGATAATAATAATGATAGCACTTTCCTTACAAGACTGATGGGAGGATCAAATAAGATAATATATGCAAAACACTTTACAAACCTTAAGGCATTTAAAAATATTAGCTATCATTATTATTAGTAGAGTCTTTCAGAATTTATGACCTTGAATATAACCTAATTAGACAGAGAGGCATTTAGTACAGGCTGTTCCCAAGGAGAGGCAATAAGATATGTTCATGTGGACCAGACCATCCAGGCTCTGCCACATAAAGCAAACACCTAAATAGACTACGGATGAATGAATGAAAGGTATTCCTTTGATGATTCGTGACATCCTAGGGTTTAAACCCCCCAATGCCAATTACTGATCAAAGAGGTTTAAACACAGAACATATATAACATGTATATATATATATATACATATATATATGTATATATATATATACGTATATATACACATATATATAATAGGTGTGTGTCTGTTAAAAATAATGGCATATGATGTAGTTAATAAAGAACCAGTTTTGAAGAAAAGAAGGTCAGCTGATGGTGTGTACTAGGCTGTATGGCTCTGAACAAGTCAGTTAATCTATCAGAACCACAGGAAAATAAGATTATGAGTAAAAGAATAGTTCCTTGATCTGCATTAGTAAATTAAGTTACTTCAAGATGATAGATAGACGGATAGAGCGATGGCAGATGAACAGATAGATGGATGGATAAAAGGGTAGATAGACAAATAGTAGGACAGATAAGTAAAGTGAGAGTGAGAGAAAGGGAGGGGGGGGGAAGAGGGAGGGAGGGAGAATTATAGGTAGATAGATCTGGGAGAAAATTCTGATGCCAAAACACCTTTCCAGACATATAAATACATGCACCTTTATATTCACATGTGTGTAAAATACATGTATACAAATACATATATACACACATTTAAGACTAAATATTATAAAACAGTATCTTAAATACTGTAAAGAAAACTCTTATAAAGAAACTCTCTACCTATGCATATTGGGTGGGTATTTCATGACTTATAGTTCTAAGATTTTCTTGTGGTTTTGGAAGGTGAACAGACTTGCTCAGGGTCATGTAACCAGTAAGTACATCATAGCAGGGTTTGAACCCAACTCTCTGTCTATGCCATGTTGCACAGAATACACATATGCATACATATGTGCATATTTGTATGTCTATATTGATAAACACCTACATAACATACTATATATACATGGGGATTGACATGAAGACCTCTCTGTCTCGCTTTCTCTTAATGTTAAGTAAATAAGGATAGGGGTGGCTAGGTGGCACAGTGGATGGAGCACTGGCCCTGTAGACAGGAGGACCTGAGTTCAAATCTGGCCTCAGACACTTAATAATTACTCAGTTGTGTGACCTTGGGCAAGTCACTTAACCCCATTGCCTTGCAAACACAGACCAAAAAAAAAAGTAATGAAGGAGGAAGAAGGAAGAGGAGGAGGAGTTTTCAATCCCTGTCTCTGATACATGTTGTATATATGCATATGTGTGTGCTGTATTTGCATATAGATAGGCATTCTGTGTATATATAGGTATGTTTATGCATATATGTGTGTGTGTGTTTATATATGTGTTTATATATGTGTGTGTGTGTATATATATATATATATATATATATATATATATATATATATACATATATATATATATATTTGTGACTCTGAACAAGGTTCCTAGCCTGTCAGTGTGCCAGGCTACTATTTAAAACCACAGGTAACAAAGGTTCTAAACTCTTTACCAGGACCTCATTCTACCAATAAAATCAGAGGTCCATGAAAGACATATTCACATATACACACCTATTCCCCCAGGACATATATATCTAAATAAATATGTATTTAGGTATAAATACATCTAAGTATAGCTCCTTGTGAGGCAGTAGAATTAGAGTTGCACAAGTGGAAGTTAGATAAAAATGGAAGAGATAGTTCTGTGTGTTTCAGAACACTAGGGAACACTAATTTAAACATCAACGACCAGCCTTCACCTGGTTCTCTTGATGTCTAATTTTCTCTCTCATCTTACCAAGTGAAAAAACAGACACCAGATCTGTAGAGCAGTATTATTGAAGGAGCTAGGGCATCTAGGAATGTGACAGTACTCTTTTTGCATGGGTGTTCATACTATTAGAGGAAGTGTGAACTAGATATATCAACAATTCCCTGATGTAATTTCTTTCCTTCAGTTCAGAAGGTTAACAAAAACACAGACCTTTTCTCTATCCTCTAAATACCTAAAGTAGGGTGAGTGTATACTTTAAGCAAGTTGGGACTGGAGGGGAAATCAGAACAGAACCCAAGAACACCAGAGGACTATGGATTATTTGCTGAGAATTCAGCCATGGGTAAGATATCCTGCACTATTTGTATTTGTCAAGATGAGAGGCTATAATAATGTCCTCAGTCCCTAATCCATTGATCTGGATTCTTTTTCCTGACCCAGATTTAAATATATTTGATATTGACTGGTCAGATTAAGCAGGTCTTTGCACACTGTCTAGAGCTAAAGGAAAGACTAGCTAAAGCTTACTAGAGCATGGTACAAGAGACAGAGCTAGAACTGGAGTAAGAGGACAAGTTCAAATCTCAGCTCTGGCACTTAGGATTTACATGATCATGGGCAAGTCACTTAACTCCTCAGAGCTTTATATAAAATATGTAAAATATGAGAGTGGGGGTGGACTATATCTTTATATTCCTTCCAGTTCTTATTCAATGATTCTCTGATAGTTCAGAGATTGAATATCAAAATGAGTAGACCACTCTAAAATTTAGAGAAAGAAATGAGTCCAGTCGTTAAAATATAATGTGTGTGTGTTTTTAATCTACCATATCCCCAAAAGGGATCATTTCTGAATCCCTCAAGTATGGTTCCATTCCCAGTCTCTTCACATTCAAACCCATACCATATATCTATGGTTTAATGTGGAAAAAGCAGGGTGAGACAGAAAAGGAGAAAGAAGAAAGTCAGAGCGAGGATAATTTGAGTTTTTTAGCTGGCTTATTTAGAAGTATGGAAGGAAGAAAAGCCCATGAGCTGAAGTGACATTAGTCCAGCCAACAAAAATACTTGTTCCTTTGATCTCCTTACAGGAGGATGTTCTCCCATTGCAGAATGCTAAGTGGCAGGCTGCTTTGATGACACTTGATTACTCCTGCATGCCTAGAGGTTTATTATTTATTTTTTTGCCTTTTCAGCAGCCAGCACTTGAGTGCTAACTCTGACTCTGAAGACTCAGTGTAGAGATGGTAAATGTGAGGCTGCAGATCAGGGTAAACCATGATGACAGCCTCTTTTAAAGTCCTTGGCCATGCGTGAAAATCCTGTCTGATCAATGACGGAAGCAGGAGTATCTGAAAGCATGCCATATCAGAGTAACAAGGGAGGTTTTTCATCTCTTACCATTTAAGACAATTCATTTTCCTACTCATTAGCAGAGAAAATATGGCATCTCCTCAACACATAACCCACAAATCCATCACATAGCCCAGAGAGAACCAAACGCTTTCACTGACAATCTATATCCAAGACCTCTAAAACCATAGGACTGGGACTAGAAACATCTCTAGCTATAAACTTGAGTTCTTCATGACTTTTTCCCTTCTTTTTCCTTGTTTTTTAAAAAAAGAGTGATTTTAGATATTTCTAAGGTTCAGTTCTAGATCTAAGATACAATGACCTACCAGTTCTTTTTCCACTGTTCCCCTATACTCCTCCAGAGTCACATCACTCACTACCTTTCCTGTCCTCTGTAAAATCCATCTTCATTTTCTCTTTTGTTGTTGTTTTGTTGTTCTTCTTACCTTGATGGTCATTCTACCTCCTCTCTATTTATTTTCCCATCTTTCAAATTTTACCTGAATTGGCCACCTCCTCCAAGAAGCCTTCCCTAACTATTCCTTCACAAACTGATCTTTCCTTTTCCTGACCTCTATTCTTCCATAGCAGAACACAGGACCTCAAGATCATAGACCTAAAGTTGGATAAGTCTGTTAAGGTCATCTAATCCAGTTCCTTCATTTTATGAAAGAAGACATTGAGATTAATTTGTTGTCCCAAGATCATATAGACTATACTCCAGAGGCAAGATTTGAACCTCAATTCTCAGATTTCACAGTCAGTGATCTTTCTATTATAGTCTGTTCCACTCATTTTGATAAGTCAACATATATTATCCTATCTTATTACAAATTATTTAAGGAGTATATAGCATAACTCTCTGAATAAAAGATCAGTTTTTCAAGTATAGAAATGATATCTTAGAATTTTTTTTCCTCCATTTAGCACTAACAGAGTGCTAAAAAGCTAAACTAAATCTTAAGTACATGGTAGGGGCTCTATAAATACTCCCTGGATCAAATTTATTACTATTTTCTCTACTTTTGTTTTGTTTTCAGTGTAGAATACGATTTCCGACAGCAAGAAGGGAGGTTCCATCAAGTCCTAAGTAATCTGGACCAAGTAGAACCACCACCAGAGACAGCCCTACCACCAAAGCCGCCAGCAGAGCCTCCTGCTCCTGAAAAACAGGACTTACGGAGGAAAACCAAAAAGGTGAAGAAGAAATGTTTCTGGTGGATTTGAACTTGTTAGAGCACTGCACTCCCTCAAACTGCCTTCCCAAGGTGGAGAAAGCCAAGTGCCATGTCCTCTCCTGCTTAGTAGCCAAACTGCTCAAAAGACCACCAAGGTCATCCTAGGAAGTGTGCAAAATACAGACCTAATCACAAATGGGGCAGGCAGGCCTCCACAGGGTTGGGACCAGTCACCCAATGGGACTCAGTGGCAGAAGAAGCCAGTCCCACTTGCTAAAGGTTTTGCAGATACTCTAATGTCAATTTGCAGAGCTCCCTTTCAAACATATTTTGTTTCATAGGGAAAAAAAGGTTGCCAGCAGTCATTCACATGCTCTTTCATTACCCCAGCACCCTACAAAGACCCAACCACCTATGTACATTATGACTAGAAACACTCTCAGACCTAGACTCAAGAAAGGAAAAGGGAATAGATACAGAGACATGAGTATATCTAAAGGGTATTCCTCAGGTGTCCTTGGAAAACAAAGATCCCCAATTCACATCAGCAATACTTAAGCACAAAAAATGATCAAACTGCATGGTAGCCCTAATTTGTTGGTACTTTTTCATTTCTTAATTAGAAATTTGCACCCAAATTAATTATTTAAAAATCTCATGACACTGAAATGGCATTAGGACTTGCAAAGAGGTCCTAAGTCTACACACACACACACACACACACACACACAAACATGCATGCCTAGTTAGGATTATAACTGGTTGCCCATTTTGACATCCAGGGAATTTCATATGGTATAGAAAGGACAAGAAGACTTTCTAAGATTAAACTCATGCCTACATGCCATGTAGGCACAGATCCCTATGGCTCCCTTTGACAAGGTTGGGCCAGGAAGATCTGGGCCCGAGGGGACCAGGCCTTTTATAATATCCCCAACCTCCCTTATAACAACAGCAAAAATCAGTTAAATAAAACTAATCAACATGGCGGCTGAATTTAACCTTTCCTGCCAATAGAATGTAAGCTCCTTGAGGGCAGAGACTTGCACATAGTAGGTGTTTAATAAATGAAAATAAATATTGAATTGAATTGGCTAATTGAGGCCTCAATTAAATCCCTAGGAGATTTTTTCAGAGTAATATTTAGTGTTTCAAGATTCAGGTGCCCCTATCCATTATTGTCTGCTTGGTTTTTTTTTTATATATTGTCAGTTTTATAATAACTATATCTTATGTTCTGCTTTCCAATAGCCTTACTGATCATTTCAAACCAACTTCAGGATCCTTCAGTTTATTAAGATGAGGCATATATCTTCACAATGAGCTAGAAATGAGGGCTTAATGGGAAGAATTGCAGAATTTGGGATGAAGATAAACTTCCTATTTCTACTAAGCTCTGATTTCTTAAGAGTAGCCATGGTTAATTTTCCCCTAGGCTCTAAACCTGAGAGAATAGTCTAATTTAAATGGCAAACTAAACCTTGAGAAGAATATAATTAGATTTTTGCTGCACATTCATGGAGAGTGAAAGCAAGAGTCAAAAAGCCTCCTGACTAAATTAAGCCCCAAAGCAGCTTGTTGAGACAGTCATCCTTCAATCCAGGGGTAAAGAAAAGAGGCAGACTCAGAGTGTATATGGACTATATAGAGACTATTCAATGATATGGTGAATCAGTCTGGGGTGGGGGGAGGGGAGGAGGTATCTCCTAAAAGGCTAGTTGCAGAATCATCTGGTGGAGTTTCTAGGAGGAGAGTCATCTACTCATGTTTGTCCACAGGAAGCATTGGCCCCATTCCATCTCAAGGTCTCTTGAGAACACTTCACTAACACTGTCACCTCCCCACAACATAAGCAGTACAGTCAACAGAGCCATTTCAATGGGAAGAGGTGATTTGCATGAAAGTTGCCAAGAAATCACATCAGAATTACTGAAGCTGCTTCTTTCTTATTTTAAGGTTTAGACACTCACACAAGGAAACCATAATAAGGCCCAGAATACACAAATGAAACCAGTGAACGTTATAAGAAATATGCTTATCATATAATCTCTTTCTGAAGTCACACTTAAATGCAGCAATAGCTAAATGCCACAGATATTTATATCCACATCTTTGTACATACAGCCAATTCTCAAATGGTCTCACCTATGAAAAAGATCAATAATATGGATAATCTAAAACACTATTAATCAAAGATTCAATTATGTTTCATTTTAGAATGTGATTTTTTTCCATCTTAATTATTCTTTGTTTAATTTAATTTTTAAATGTATCTATTTTTATCTGAACACATATCAACTATATTTCAGGAAGGTACCCCAGGACAAAGCTGAATAATTTACAGAAGTCAACCTGGGAACCAACCTTTCTATGTGGCTAACACATACCTGCAGAAATGACAGCTTATAGTATAATGGTGCCTATTATGCATCCCCAAATACATAAGCCCATGTAGACCCATGTATGCTCTTTATTATAGAAGCTAGAATTTCACCAGATCATAGGGGGATCAGGACTAAGTTCTGAAAACATGCAATCAAAAATTGAACAGAAAGGCTAGCAATGGTTGTGTACCAAAATATAGTCCAGGTGTTCTTAGGACCTGGGTCTGGAACAAGAGAAGGGAGTTACTCAGTACCAATGCTGTCAAAATCATTGAAGTGAAATGAGCTTTGTCACAACTTCCCTTTCCAACCACTAAAATGGTCTCTGAATTATTCAAAACTCCCATTAAAACAGTAAAAACAAAAACAATAAAAACAATACACACAGAAACCAAAACCTTTACTCATCTACTCATAGGAAGACAGACCTTCTTCATTGTAAAATAATGTAAAGCATCTGCCATCATGATTTTACTGAAAAATTACACTTGAAGCTACTTTGTTTTATGGGGAAAGATCCATCTAGCAAAAAATTCTTTTGTGTAACAGAAAGGAAACTGGACTGGCACCAACACATTCTACATTACAGGAGTTTCCATAGCTACTTTCTCCGTAGTGGAATAAAAAGAATATTCACTATACTTGGTACTTAAAGTTAGCTGCTCTATAGAGCATCTTCTTTAAAATGATGTACTAATGTAATGTTTTGTAAATTTCTAAATGGTTTTAAATGGGATATTATCTTTTTCAATAAACTTACATATTTTTCTTAGGTTTTAAGACTCATTTACTAACTGAACAGCCTGACCCAGTCTATAAAATATATTCCTGGGGAAGAGAAAAGGTATTAACTTCCAGTATTATTCAAGTCCTTCCACAGATCTGACTCCACTCTTCCTTCCCAACCTTCAATATTCTATGTTTTAGATGAACTAGGTTGATCTGTCCCATGCCATTGACGACCTGCCTTCTCCCACTATTGTTTCACCTGCTAAAATCCCTCCTTTCATTTAAGAACTAACTTAGGATGTAAGTTGTTCACTGAACCTTCTCTGACTCCCATACTACACCTACCCCCAAATGAGAGTGATCTCTCTCTCTCTCTCTCTCCTTCTCCAATATCTCTCAGGGCTCTGCCTGGATTTCTCATCTGTGCTTATCTCACTGTCTTACCTACCCAACTTATTTATTCAATATACTCCCCAATGGACTCCATGAGAACAGAAACTACATCATATCTATGTACTCTCAGTACAGAGGAAATATTTAAGAATGTTTGTTGAACTGACACAAAAGTACACCTCTAGGAAGCATCAGAGGATGAAGAATGGTGAAAGCTGGCAGTGCCAGCTTTGACAGAGAAGGCTCACTGCTATAGTCATTCTGGAGAAATTTCTGAATGACCATAGTGATCATCTGGGAAATACTCTTGGAGTAGGAAGGAAGAGGACATCAGCAGCAGAGGTGCCATGAAAACTTACGTTCAAATAAGGAAAATATAGTATAATCTTTCAGAAGCCTGTAGTGGGTCCAGGTCCCAGATATAGAATTTCCTCAAGAAAAACTTCATGAGAGATAAGAAATCACATATAGCCATTTCAATAGAGCTACCATAGAAACAACCTCATGCTAGGGTAGCAGCTTTAGTCCTGGACTTAGAAGATCTGAGCACAGATCCAGTCTCTTTCATCTACTTTATGTGTGAGGCCTTTAAAGTCACTTAACCACCTTAGCTTCCTTATCAATAAAATGAGGTCATGATCTTAAAAGTCTGGGCCATCTGGAAAATGTTATTTTTATACCTAGTAAAATAAAATAGTTAGTGATGGAATGAACCCATATTATTAGAACAAAAAAAAAGGTCTTGGAGGTTGATTGAACAAACATAGTTGTTGTTATTCGATTATGTCTGATTGTTTACAACCCCATTTGGTCTTTTCCTGGCAAAGATACTGGAGTAGCTTACTATTTCCTTCTTCAACTCATGTGAAAGATGAAGAAACTTAGGCAAACAGGGGCAAGTGACTTCCCCAGGATCACACAGCTAGAAATTGTTTGAAGCAAGATCTCATCTTAGAAATGGTGCCCCCTAGCTGTCCCTTAATGAATACAATCCCATGGGATCATAGATTTAGAAGTAGAAAGAGAGGTCTCTTGGCCAATCTTCTTATTTTCCACATGAAGAAGCTGAAGCCCAGAATTAAGTGACTTTTCACACAGGTGACAGTGGCAGATTTAAATTTTATTCCTCTGATTCCAAATACAGGGCTATTTTCCCCAGCACTCTTCCCTTCCAGTCTTGAGATATTATGATTTCATTAACAAAACTGAGATCTCAACATAAACTTTACTGAAGAGATCCCTTTTTAAATTCCATGCTAAGAAAGTAATTACATGACAGGAAAAAAACATTTCTTTAAAATGATTCCATAGGCACAGAGGAGCTAGATTAGACTAAGAAAATAACAACAGCAAACCTTAGGACAATTCTGTCTTCAACATTCACTCCCTCTCCCTCCATTATTATTCAGCTGTCTGAATGGGGCTGGTTCAAGCTTTGAGAATTTGTCTGCATAGTTTCAAGCTTAACTAGGTTCCTTGTGAACTAGTTCATGCTCTCAGATTTCCATTCAGTAATAACTAAGTTCCATTCAAAATATTTCAAATCCCGGTATTCTTCCCTGCTATGAACAGGAGAGAATAAAGGATCATACACTTAGCATTAGAAGGAACCACAGGTGCTACTTAATCCAACATCTTCACTTTACAGAGGAGGAAACTGAGGTCCAGAGTCTTTAAATGATTTAGAAGACAGCCTAGTTATCCCATTACTAAACTAGGCGTATGCCACTGGGAGTGATAAGTATGGGTCTTAGTCCCCAAAAAGGACACTAGAAACTAGGAACTTTGTTCTGAGTTATATCAAATCTGGCATGACTCTGGACAAAGATGAAGTTTCCTCATTGACAGCATTTGTCTCCCCAAGCATGTAACCTCGTAGTGATCCTGCAGCTCTTTACTCCATCTTTGTACATGAGACATCAGATCCTAGAAAATCTTCCATCCCTTCTGTTACATTTATCATTAACTTTGGGGGTCCCAAATCTCTTGACAAATGATTGACATAATTAAATCCCAGGGTACTTTGCAAATTTCACCGAGATACTTCCTCACTGCATATAAGAGAAAATTAGTTTTGAAATTAAAGCAGATTGTTAACTATTTTATCCCTTATGTTTTTCATTAACTATGACAATGTTAATTATAAGAGACATTATTCTATTTCTGATGAAATGCTATTTCAATGAGACTAAAGGTTCATTTTCTAAAGAGACATTTTGAGAGATTTCAGAGGAAAACACTATTTTGGTTTAAACCCAACTAAAATGAAAAGGTAAAGCAATCATATATTTGAATCAAATAAAAGCTTGATTATTGAAGAATTATAAGAAATATCTTCTATATGAAATTGGGATATTTAAAGGCACTATCTTAAATCATATATCATCAAAACCCAGTCTTCTTTAAGAGAAAATACTTTAATTAATTATCATACATCCTCTCCACATTTGAATTTGGCTTTATAATTTAAAGAGCATTTTGGGGATAAATGTGGTCACAGTGACACTGAAATTTCTTAATATCAGCCAAATGGGGTGAGTCATTTGGGCAGGTTATTTGAACATTTTCACAGAGTTCAATGAGGCCCTTGATCAAGCATGATCCCATAACCAGTAATATACTTAATGAAAGAGAAAAGATAAGAGACAAATTTTCTTAAGTAGAGCAACAAAACACCTTGAGCTGCTGGTAGAGAAATAGAGGAAGAGAAAAACGTGTCATTTGCAAGATATCTGATGTGCCTTCCTTCTGGGAATGCTTCCCAGCCTAATCTTCAGTGGTCTTTAATGCTAGTGCCTACCCTCCAAGACTGTCTCCAACATATTTTGACAAGATCTTGTTTAATGCCTTGCTTTTCACTTCCTGTCTTAGTCTGTGAACTCTTTTACAATAGGGACCCTCCAGTTTTTTTTTGCCTTTTATTGTATCCCCAACACATAGTACAGTCTCTGGCCCAGACCAGTAATCCCTTTATAAAATACTTGCTGACTGGCTGTCCATCTCCTCTCAAGACTTCCTGATTCCTCCAAGCAAACTTTCTAGTTAACTTCCTCTTGTTTTATCCTGAACATTTCTACAGTGTGTATTTCATGACTTGCTCCTCTCTTGGTTCTCCAGTTGTCTCATATTTGTCATCAACCACGTATGTGGCAAAAGGAAGCATTTTCCCTTTTTTGTATCTTTCATAGTAAATCTTAGACTATCATACATGATAGAATACCCAGAATCAGAGATTTACTGTAAGAAGGGTCTTGATCTCTCCTTTTCTAATCCCTTGAGTTTATTCAAGGGATGATAAGGGATAACATGCTCAGAAAAGAGAAATAAATTGCCCAGGATTAGTCAGATAACAATAGAGCCAAGATCTCAGTTCAGACATCTTTCTACTACAACACATTTCCTTGAAAGATAGCAGAATCTTTGCATTTAAGAGTTGAAAGGAGACAAAAATGGCTATCAATTTCAATCCATGCCTGAAAAACAATTTCTACTATAAAACACTCATCAAAGCTCATCTGATACTTCCTTAAAGATCTTCAATGCATGTGTATTATGAGTTTGAGCTACTCGATTTACTGGAAAAATAAAAATGATAACTCATAAAATGTCTCAGTCTTTTTCCATGTGCTTTGCTTCTGGGGTTTCAAAGTACCAAAATGCTCACAAAAATTAGAAGAAGAATTTCAAAGTTCTCAATTTCTCCCCAGAAGCAACTGACCTGTCTTTTCTACAAACTATCCAAGAGACCTTAGACAAGTCAGTGTTGTTTTCCAGACCTCAATTTCCTCCTCTACCTATAAAATAGAGAGATTTAATAATCTCCAAAATTCCTTCTAGCTAGAAAGGTCTATGACTCTCTTCTATAGCTGGAAGTAAATAAAAATTCTATCACCTGCTCTATCAATAACATAAAGATAAGTGAGTATCCTATTAGGATCTTTATGACACTATTAAGATAGCCAGTGTTGTCAAGGCCACCCAAAGTCATTATGGAACATGATAGTCTGTTATAGGTTCTAAGGGGCTCTTCTACTGTCAAATAAATTGATATTAAAAGACAGGCTTTATAGGGACAAGGAACTACCAGAGGCTACAATGTCCAGGGAATAGTCAGCTGACTTCAGTAGTCTCCTAAAAGCATACAATGGAAGAAGATCAGGGAAAAAAGGCAAATAGCTGGTCATAGGATGATTAATTTAGAACTAGAAGAACAGATCATTAATTTAGAAAAAAAATAAGCTTTGTTTATTTCAACTCCCTCATTTTAATATGTTGCAAAACTAAGGTCCAGGGATATGAAAGGACTTGGTCCAGGGTACAAGGGAATAAGCTGCAGTGTGCAATTTGACTTGCTTTCAATTGAACAAATATTTGCAAAGTATTTTCTTTGATTTTGCAAAAGACAAAAACTAAATAGTCCCTAACCTCAAGATGTTTATATTTTACTGGAGGGAGAGGGGTTTGGAGAAGAGAGTACAACTTACACATAAATAAACAATCCAAAGAACATACAAAGAAGTTTCAAGATGGAGAGAATGCCAATAACTAGGGGTGGGAAAGAGAAAAATGCTAAATGGGGAGGGAGGAAGATTTCTTTCAGGGAGCAGTAGCTGACCTTGACTTATAAGGAATATAGGTGAGAGTTGAGATCCAAATGCAGGCTTTCTGACATCAAATCTAATTGTCTTTCCATTACACTGGTTATTGTTAGATACTATGTGCAAACTGTAGGCATAAGAAATGGAATCGAATTAAAGTAGTTCAGTGACCAGATGTCAGAAGATAGGGAGAGGAAGGCAAAGGCATTTTATAATCAGTGCACAGCTCCCTTCCATATTCCAGTTTATTCATGTTGAGAAGAACAAGATTTGGAATAAAAGCGCTGAGTGTTGCATTCTGACTCTACTAGCCATTTCACTTAAATCTGAGTCAGTTAAACTGTGAATCTCAATTTCTTCATTTTGCAACTAGATGTACCAATACTTTCATTACAATCATACATGATTTGTTAAGAAGGAGACAGTCTAGGAATGATAAAATGCTGGATGTGCATTGTTAATGTTAGTGGATTCGAAAGTTTTATTTCATTATCGCAAGATGACAAAGTTTAGTAGTGGATTGGAAGTTGTTTTAGACCAGAAATTTAGAGTCTGGGATTTTGTGGTACTCTGTTTTTGTTTCCTCTGCAGGATCTAGCCCATTATCTTGCACATAATAGGAGCACAATAAGTATTTGTTAAATTGATCTAAAAGGAAAAATAATCCCTTGCAGTTATGATGTCAAAGGTAAGAACTATTTTGAGGGAGAGATGCCTAGTTTGAGCTAGAAGTCATAAGATCTAGAGTCCAATCCTGACTTTGTCATCAATTTTTAACATATAGTAGTCATAAGAATATAGAATTGAGAGTTCAAGAGTTCACCAAAGGTCATCTTGCCCAACCTCTACTCATATCATAAAAGCAATTCACTTCTTTGGTTGCTGTATAATATTTATAAATTCATTGTTTTTATGCTCAAATGTCCTAATATTCTCCTCTATGGAATCCTCTTTTGTAACAATAATAAGGATAGCAAAACCTGAAAAAGCAAAACCATCTGAGAAAGTGACTAAAATTGGCAGTAAATTTGTCATTCTGAACCAAGAGTTATCTATGAACTTAGTGTTTTTTTAATCTTTTGATAATTTGTTTCAATATAATCAGTTTCTTAAATATCTTAGTATATGCATTTAAAAATATTCATTGATTGGTCATAGGTTTTACCAGGCTGCCAAAGGGATCCACAACACACACACACACACACACACACACACACACACACAAACACGAGATTAAGAATTTCTGTCCTTCATCTATTATTCCACACTTCTATGCCAAGAAGAAGAAGAAAATGTGTAGCAAATCTGAGCCTTTTGGTCTTTAATATGTTGCTTCATTTGTTTCATTATGGTCATTATATTTATAAATCTACTGGTTCCATTTTCTTGCTTTGAATCAGTTCATATGGGGCTTCCCATTGTTTTCTAGTTCATCATATTCATTGATCCATATGAAACAATAATGTTCCATTATATTCATATAATACAACAGAACTTATCTCCAATCAAAGGCTATATACTGCTTCTAATTGTTGGGGGTTTTTTGAGCGATGCTCTAAACACATTCTATATATAAAGCCTTTTCTTCCTGTCATTGACATAGGCATATTTGCACAATTGTTAGGTTACTGTGCTGCAAAGGGTATTAATAGAGTGGTCAAACCAATTCATGACTTCATCAGCACTTGTATTAGTGTTTTCCTGCAACTCCTTTTGCATTGACCTATTTTGATATTTTATTATCTCTGTTTCATAGGTGGGAGGTGAAACCTCAGAGCTATTTTAATTTGCATTTCATTTATAATTAGCAATTTGGAACTTTTTCATGTTTCTTAATTGTGTTTTTCTTTAAAAAATGATTTGGTTCAGATCCTCTGAACACATACATTGTAGAATAGATCTTAATCTTATAAATTTGTGTTAATTCCTTAAATATTAAAGTGATAAGATTGATATCCAAGATGCTTGATACAAAGATAATTTTCCAAATGACTAGTTTCTCTTCTATTGTAGGTTCATTGGCTTTGTTATTGATTTTGGTTTTAAATAATTTTGTATAATTAATGCTACATATTTTTATCTTTTATAATATTCTCTATCAAGTTAAAAACTTTTCATTCTTTTTTTTCTCAAAATTGAGGTTTATGGAGTACAAAAAGCTTTAATCCCACTCATAGCTAATCCAACTACTATTATAAATATGAACTTCTACCAAGTTCTTCCCTCTTTCTCCTTAAGGCAGAGATGTCCAACCTTTTAGCTCTTTTGATCACCTCTGCTTTAAGGAATGCATTCTGTTGTGCCCCATTGCCAGAAAAGTTAACTCATGACAAAGGCAGCATGGTGGGGTAGAAGGAGACTTGCATTCAGAGTCAGTGAGTCTAAACTAAATGCATGCTCTTTTTCTCAACCCATATCTATACCAAAGTAAGGAATTCATCTTTAAGCTTGTGCATTCTGTCTCTTATCCTTAGTGCCAGATACCTTTGACAACAATGACTTTCCTTCCCTTGGGGTAGAAAGTAACCTAGAGAAATGTGGCACATGCTCAGTTAAAGTCTCCATATTCAGATAGAATCTATGATGAAGCTTCCATTGTACATTGTACATTTCTACTCCTGGGGAAATACATCAGAAGAGTGGTTGGATGATAGATGTAAGATTTAGAGCTGGAAGAAACTTTAAAGGCCACTGAGTTCAATTCCTTCATTTTTTCAGAAGAGATAACAAAGACATAGAGATTTTAGCTAACTTTCACAGGGTCATACAGCTAACAAGTGTTTGATGATAGATTTGAATGAACCCAGCCGAGTCTGCCTCCAGATTCCATGATTCTTCATTCTCAATCTCACTCTGCACCTCCTAGGGTTTAAGAGTAAAAATGTGCAGAATGTCTTCTTCCACCTGTAAGCCAAGTATGGAGAGGAAGACATGGGGAGGAAAGAGAATAGGCACAAGAAGATCAGAGTCATGGAAGCAACAAGGCTTCAGCTTTTCTTGTATTGTTTTACTGAAGAAATGAGCATGTGAGGAATTGTTCATATTACTTAATTTGCTCATTTATTGATGTGCTAAGAGTAGAACTTGACTTGGAGGCAATATTTTATTCTGCCATTTATCAGAAGTTTACTTCATTTAATTGTCATAGGAAAAAAAGAAACAGTATATGTGAAATGCTTAGTAAATTCTTAAGAAAACTTGCATAGATGGAAAATCTGCAGACCTCATTGAAATCACAGCTCTGACACCTCCTAAATGACCTCAGGTGACTTAAATACACTGGGTCTCAGTTTCCTCATCTATAAAATGAGAGTGGTCCAAATTATTTCTGAAATCTACTCCTGCTTTGCATTTATGATCCTACTTATAATTGTTATTTAGTTTTTAAAAGTAAAATTGTCATAGTTGCTTAAACATACTTGCTGACTAATGATAGGTCCTTATTATAGCTATGTCTCCGACCCAGTCCAGACTAGAGCTCTAAGGAGGGGCAATCATGCTTTGGACACATTGGACTCTATAGTCTTAATCTCCAGCTGTTTTCTTGGTTTCAGAGTCTAGAAATGTTGAAATATATGTCAAAGCATGACTTTATGGGATTTCTTTCTTTCATATCAAAGTGTTGGTAGGATTACAGAATCCATGATATTCACTAACCAGATGCTCCACAGTTCTCCCTGCTCCCATAGTGATTTTGTTGGCCAGTTCAATCCCTCAGTTATAATCAGAAGGAATGATGTTTCTATTGCATGATTTTTTCCCTTCCTGTCTGGGTTCCAGGGTCTATATTAAACATATGGTGCCCTGTCTGTCTCTCATGGGATTCTGTTCACAGCCCAGCTGAGATAACAGCTTAATTTTACTTCACAAATTCATTCAATAGTATAAATCAGGGCTGTAAAAGAGACTATGAAACATAAACAAAACTGATATTGAAGGCAAGAAAGGCTTCTGGGTGTTGGCAGCTCCAGTAAGCAAGTAGTATAAGAAGATTAGAACTCAAGATCTCCAGAAACTGCTAAAGCAACCTGCCTCTGACTCCTCATGGAAATAAACATTCCAGTGTTCAGCCCCTTTCAAACACATAACAGCATCTCAAGCCCATTTTCTTCATTCACCATAGCATTTAGGCATGAGCTTAGCTCTTTACTATATGAACCCAACCTATCTTTCCAGCCTTAATCCATTATCACTACCCTTCAGGCACCTAGAGCACAGTCAAGCTGGCCTCATTGCTATTCTTAATGTGTGATATCCTATTTTCTTTCCTCATGTCTTTTTGCTTAGACTGATGTGTGGAATGATCTTTCCTGTCTGGTCACCTCCCCCAGTTCTCTTGAAATCCTTAGTTTTATTTAGAGCTCACCTCAAATGTCACCTTCTACAAGACACTTTTCCTGTACCCTAAAGTTGCTAGTGATTCTCCACAAAATTATCCTATATTGATTTAGCAAATATTGTATTTATAGGCACAGTGGGTACAAACAATAGTTTGGAGACCATGATAAGATTTCGTATGAGAGATGATGGGATCTGAAGTGTGAATGACTACGGGATCTGAAGTGTGAATGGCAATAAGGTGACTGATACCAGAAATGTCATGGAAATATACCAAGGTTTGTCAACTAATTGAATGTGTGAAGTAACAAAGAATGATGAGGTAAAGATGACAATTAGAGTGTTAATTTAGGTTACAAGAATGATCATGGTACCCATTATAGTAACATGGAGTTTTGGAGCAAGGATGGATTTGAATTTATTTTTCTATGAATGTTAATTGTTATTTCATTTTTGTGACTCTCAGTTTCTCTATCTGTAAAATGTAATGACAATACCTAGCTCATAGTTTTGTTGTGAGTTACTGTAGAAGTGTCAACTAGTATTATTTTTCTCCTTGAAGGCAGAAACTATTTTTTATTTGCTTTTTTCTTCCTCTAGCTCACTTTTTCAGTGATTGGCAGATACCAGGTACTTCAAGAAAACTTGTTGACTGGTTCATAAAAAGGTGTTCAATATTCAACTTATTGGTCATCTACATAAATATTATTGATATAAATGTAAGTTGTTATTCCATGATCAAATCACTTCAGTTCTCTAAAATTTTGGGGGATACTCTGCCAATTTGTATTTGTAGCACTACCTAATAATTGCAAATATATTTCATAAAATTTATACAAAATATAATTTTTAAAGAATGAGAAAAAGAAAATATTTTATTCTCCAAAATGTCATTAGAATTTAGTTAGTAGAGCAATAATAGAGTCTGACTCATGCTTTGGGAAAAACTCCTTTGGCAACCTTGCAGAAGATAGATTAGAGTGGGGAGAGATTTAACACAAGGACATCAGTTTGGAAAGCACTATAAGAGTCCATGTGAGAGATGATGGGATTCTAAACTAGAATGGTGACTGTGTGGATGGAAATAAGATGACTGACACCAGAGATGTCATGGAAACATAACAAGATTTGTCAACTAATTGAATGTTTGGGATAACAAAGAATGATGAGGTAAAGATGACTATTGAATTGTTAATTCGGATGACAAGAATGATGGTGGTACCATTATAGTAACATGGAGTTTTGGAGCAAGGGTGCATTTGATTTTATTTCTACATGAATATTAGTTGTTATTTCATCTTTGTGAGTCTCAATTTCTCCATCTGTAAAATGTAATGATACCACCTAGCTCATAGTTTTGTTGTGAGTTACTATAGAAATGTCAACTAGTATTATTTTCAAGAAAGTTTGATGTAGTGGCAAGCTCACAGGACTGAGAGGCAGGGGATCTGTATTCTAATCTGAACTCTCTCTTACTAACTAGTTGTGTGACCTTGGAAATATTACTTCTCTACTCTGGGTCTTTATTTTCCCTGTTTGTAAAATTATATAACTACATGAAATGACCTCTAAGACTTCTTCCTGTTCTAATACTGGACGCTCAATGCCTTTGCTTGTAGAATAAGTCAAGGACAGGTAAAATATCTGCCTCATAATGTGGAGACAATAAACAGGAGAGAGAACACTGCTGAAACTAAACTTTAAGAAAACATTTAAAATTATCATCTTAAAATTAGATCTTTCCAGAACTGCTTCAAAAGTCAAAATGTGCTAGGAGACTTAAAGATAATGTCATTAGGATTCAATGCAATTCTATTCCTTTGATATAATAATATTTTATAGTAATATTTGTGGTAAACTTGGTCTTTTTCTCTTTTCCATTCCCTGACTGAAGACCTTGAAAATCTAATGTATACTATTTACATAATAACAATGATGGTAGGTCATAAAGTCAAAATGAGTTAATTCAAGCTTCTTTAGTGCCAGAGTTCATGATCACTTTCTGACCCTAAAATTCACAGATTGTACATTATTGACATATGTAAAAACTTATCATCATTATCATCAATAAGAACATTATCATTGTCATTGATAAGGGGTGGCTAAATTTCTGTCTATATTTAGCAAATGTCTGCTCAAGAGACAGCAGATGGCAAGGGAGAATTATGTTTGTGTTCCTTGTGTGTTCCATATATTATTTTGGGTATATGTGTTTGCTATGCTTATTAATTAGTATCTAAGTGTGTGATAGCACCATTTTTAGGTCTAAGATGCATTATTTCATTTATATATGCTTAAATTCTCTCTATTTTCTCCATTTCATTAAATATTTTCTTAATGTATACACTTTCAGATCCCTGTTACTTCTGAATGATTAGATTTGCCCCTCCATACAATACAACCTTTTCTTATAGTGGTCAGAGAAAAATCATTTATTAAGTATCTACTATGTGCTAGGTACTATATTAAATGCTAAATAAACAAGTATAATGAATTAAAGCAAACCAACACATTAGCCATTTTATAATGCATGCCTCATTGTAAACATATGATCTCCTACCTTTCTACTTAGAGGAAGAAGGCATGATCTATTTTAAGTCTTCTCACTCAAAATGAGACACTATATTAAAATTCTGATTTCTTCCAAAGTTATTTTTTTCTTTATTCTCTTGTTATCATTTGCTACATTTGTTGTCCATCTAACAACAAGGCATTGATAGGCATGGAGGAATGGGGAATGAAAATGTCAATCTAGTAAGCCATCTTTATAAATTGAGTCTTTTCTGATTTGGTTGTTTTGCATAGAACTAGTGAAATAATTAGAAAATTAGGTCATTAAATGTTAAGTTATTAAAATATTAAGTTATTAAAACCATCTTTTCATTTATATAATAAACAAAAATCTTCAGGATGGCATTCAAGGCCCTTTACAATATGTTTGTAACCTAATTTTCTAGACTTCTTTACCATTATTCCCACTCAAAAACCTAGTAAATATGCATTTCTCAAGTCTTTCTTGAATAACCCCTATACTTCCTTGGCTCTCTCTATGTATTTGCTTAGGCTTTTTCTTTTGCTTGGAATTCCCTCTCTAAATTTAATCAATATTTAAATACTGCCCTTATTCAAGACAAAGCTCAATACTCCTCTACAAAACCTTTCCTGGAAGATGATATGGTATAATGGAAAGAGCATTGGTCTTGTAGTCATAGGAGTTCAGATGCTGGCTCTGACTTTTACTAGTTGCTACTGAGCAAGTTATTTCATTTACCTGTGCCTTCATTCCCTCATCTTTAAAGTCAGTATATTAATAGTTGCAATCCCTACCTCACAGGGTTATTTTAAAGAAGGTGCATGCAAACATTAAAACATTATACTAATGTTATTTGTTATTATCATCCAAGTATCTACTCTTCTGAATCCACAGTTATTCCTGTGCCTGTGTTATCTCCACAGCTAGAATGTGAATTTCTTGATGGTACTTATGTTGTCTTATTGCTCTTTGCCTTCCGTTAGCAACTTGGACAAGGCCTAGCACATTAGTAAGAGTTTAATGACTATCTGATGTGATTGAATATGGACTTCATCTTGAGGTTTTTAGCAGAGAAACCCACATGGAGCAGAGTTAGAGAGTTGTTATTTCCAATCTTTTTTACCCTGAGAACAGGAAGTGAAGTCAGAGACTTCTGCATGAATGATTTGGCAATCCTAACTACCTCCAAGGGTTCAAACCTTTTCTGGAGTCTTCAGCATTGCTGGGTGCTGAAACAGCAGGGGACCAGGCTTGTTTCAACTTTTTTCCCTTAACAAACTGCTATGAATTGCTACAGCAGGCACAATGCCATCTGCATTTACCTTTTTTTAATCACACAATAGAACACTCTGTGCAAAATTGGGGGTAATTAAAAGCAAAATATATCACCCAGAGGCTTATTTTTACCACCAAAAATAAAAGCTAGGCCCCATTTCAAGCCAAAATGACTTGATCCTTCCAAAAACCTTCTGCAAAATAAATACCCTGTTTGTTACTCAGGCAGGCAGTTACTACATAGTCACTGTGGGATCACTGTCTAGAACTAAACTGTCTTCATGATAAGAAGCAGGAAATAGGAACAGGGAACTTAAAAAATTTAGTAAAATAGTTGTCACCTAAATTTTTATTATTTACTGTTCATAAATGAGACAAAATGGTGGACTAAGTGGAATGTGCAGTAATACCCCAGTACCATTTTTAAGGTCTAGGAAATTTCCTTTGCATTGTATCTATCTTTAGCCTCAGTTTCTTCATCTATAGAATTGGAAAAATAATACATCTTCTCTACTTTGCAAGATTTTTGTGGGCAAAAAATCACTTTATAAACCTTTGAGTGCTATAGAAATAGGAACTGATAGTTATTGTTGCTAGTCAACTAAGGCAGAGGAAGTAAAAGAAAAGAAAGGTTACCCATAGGCATAAGGAATTCAAGATATGCATATGGCCACTTAGAATCATGTAATATTAAAACTTAGAAGAAACTTCACAATTCATCCCCTCTCCCATTTTACAGATGAGGAAATTGAGTCCCAATGAAACAAATCATCTTGCTCAAGGTCACAAAGCTAAGAGTAGAACTGAGACTAGAACCCAATTCTCTAAGAACCATAGAGCTGTATCTATGCTGACTGCTTGACAATGGTTTTGGATAGTAATCAGTCAGTCAATTAGCATTTTAAGTACCCACTATGTGTCTGTCATTTTCCTAAATGCTGGGAATACAAAAAAAAAGTCAAAAAAAGTCTTTGCTTTCACTGATCTCACTGTGTGTATTACTCTTAAGGGATCTTAGTTTAACCTTACAGGTGATGGGAAAGGCAAAAGAAAGAAAGACCCTAATGATGTGAGAGCTCTAGGGGAAAGCTATTTGAGATTCGTCTATCAACATCAAAAAAGAAAATAACTGTGCAGGCAGGCAATCTCCAGAAAAATTAGCAGTGGTTATTTCCAGCAAATGATAATTACAACGCACAGTAGGAAACAAGGGAACTCAATAGGTGCTGTAAGTCATGTGACTATAATGCCTACGATTTTTTTATAACAATGTTTCCACTCTTAAAGGTATAATGAAAATGTCATAATTAATCCTCCAGAATATCAACACAAAGCAGCTATCTACCACAAGACATAATCAAGTCTTTCTGAGCTTTTCAGACCATCAGACTTGTCCAATGTTTGCCATAAATAACAATATTTCTAAGTAATGGTAAATAACCAATAAAATCACATCTGGAAAATTAAAAGTGATCTGAGAATGAAGGTTTCTCCTCCTCTTCCAATTTCAATTCAAAATTAAATTGGGACATCCCAAGCTGAAAGTGATCTCTGACTGTATAGTAATTAACTTTCCACCATTATTTTCTTTTACATGGTGAAGCTATTTCTATTCTAAGGACTACTGCATACTTATTAGGTATTATAGATGCTGGGAAACAAATACAGAAATGAAAATAAAACATTTATAAGGAGCTGACCCCTTTCCTTCTCTGGAAAAAAGTAGAGTTCTTTCTAGATCTAAATTCTAGGACCTATGTAAATCAGAATACAAAATTTCCCACCATCTCTTTCTTTTCTTTTCAGTCGCTGCCCCATGTTTATCCCTACACACTAAGTATATATTTTCATTCTTTAGAGAAAACAAGAGAAAGGAATGCTCAAAGAATCATGAGTTATAGAAGTGAAAGGAACCTTAGAAATTACTGAGTTTAACCTATTCACTTTACAAGTGAACAAACTGAGGCTCAGAAAAATTAGAGACTTTATAGGTAGTAATTACTACATTAGGGACGTCACTTGATGATAAATACAAAGCTCTTGTCACTCTACTATGATGCAAATACAATATTTTGTTCCTCATCTAAAAGTCAGTAGAACCCAGACTACATAGCACCTTGCCAAAATGCTCTAGTATAAAGAACAGGCACCCAAATGAAGGAACTCCACTTTTCCTCAAAAAAGTCAAAGGCTCAAGCCCACACAGTCTCAAGCAATATATCAGCAAAGTTGGAGAAGACTGAGGACCAGAGAAAAGAATCAATGTACTATATGAGCACAGCACATACTTTAGCAATGCTTGGCAGAGACCTCTGCTGGTAGTAAAGAAGGATTAAAAGAAACCACAAAGTCACTTAGTACTTTTATTTTATTTTTTTTAGTACTTTAAAAGTAGAGTATAATCAGCATGTATATTGTTCAAATCCTTCTTCCTTTCTTTCTCCTTCCTCCCCAATAAAGATAATCCTTGAGTCCTTGAAGGAATACACTAATGGTTCACATTAGCATTTTCTTTGCTAGCTTATCTATGTAGCTGAGGGAAAGTGATAGACTGCAATGTACCAATTCAATCAATAGCTTGAAAAGGAATTGGAAGGATACAGTATAGAGAACCTGCAATTTATCAATTGACCACATGAATTGATTGCCATTCCTTTACATCATGGAAAAGTAAAAGAAGTGATGTTCATAAAAATTATCTCTAAGGTATGTTTACAGATTTCAAACAGCATATATTTTATGATTTATCAAAATCTAAGAGAGGGAGGTTGAGCTCTCTCACTATAGAGCATTGCTGTCTATGTCTTCCTGTTGTTCTTTCAGCTTCTCCTCTAAGAATTTGGATGCTATCTATTGGGTGCATACATATTCAGTATTGAAATCACTTTGTTGTCTATAGTACCTTTGAGGAGGATATAGTTTCCTTCCTTAACTCTTTTAACACTATTTCTGCAGCTGCTTTGTCTGAGATAAGGATTACTATCCCTGTATTTTTTACTTCAGGTGAAGCAAAATACATTTTGCTCCAATCTTTTACCTTTACTCTATATGTATTTCTCTGCTTCAAATGAGTTTATTGTAAGCAGCACATTGTAGGATTCTGGTTTTTGATCCACTCTGCTATTCTCTTAAGTTTTAAGGGAGAGTTCAACCCATTCACATTCAAAGTTATAATTACTATCTCTTTATTGCCCTCCATGTTATCTTCCCTCTCTAACAGTATATATTTTAAAGAGATATAATTAGATATACAAGGCCAGGTAGATAGATGAGAACAAAGACATTTAGCATATTCCTACTATGGAGAAGCCATTTCTGTGATGGATTGCCTCAGTATGGTATGCTTATAAAAAAAATTCTGAGAACCATTTCATAAGACCTTTAAACTCTGCTCATGCAAGGGTCTGAGCATAAGCAAATGAGTGGAGATACTTTATATCTTTTTTAATGTGCTACATTGGCTCCAAATCTAATATACTGCTGGTTAGAGATGATGAAATAGTGAGGTACAGGAGTTATTGTGTAAGTTGGGGATACCTTAAGATGTTAAAGTAAATGGGATGACATCTGAGAAATTAGGGACAAAACTTGCACGTATAGAAAGGGGAAGTATAGAAGAACCAGACCAATGACTTACCAAAGGATCAGGTATTCCTATCTCAGAGGAAAATCATGTATTTCTTGGTAGAAATCTTGTCCTACCCAGTCAATCATATAAAGGAGCCAAGTCTATGAGGAACTTTATATAAACAGACAAAACACATTTTCTGAAAAAACAACTAACCCTTACATGGCACAGTGAAAGTAGGCACTGACTTCACTATGAAGTCAAAGCAGATACAGTTGATGATCCTATATTGGAAAGCTCTAACCACTTCTCAGTAAAAGCTATCCTGTGTTTGTCCACCCTCACCAAAGAATTGGTCCAATTCCTTGGATCTCCTGATAAAAATGGACAAATAATTCATGTCCTTGAACCTTCCTTGTAATCACCAAATTTACCATGAGTTCACTACCATGACCTGTGAGATAAGGCCTGTATTGGGTATTATAGCTAAGTCTTGAATTGGGTTTTTGGCTCATCCATATTTCATCAAAGGATTTCAGAAACAGACTCCAGGCAAGATCCTGAGGCATCTGAACAGAAAGGAAATACTACTCACAATCAGACTGTGGTCACGCCCCATGGTGATGACTGTCCTATTCACTGTGCGAAGCAGTTGAACCATGATTTCTTGGATATGATGGTAAGTGGAGGCCTGTAACACAGAGATAGGCACCTATATAAAAATCAGAGCTACATAATCATTAAATTTCTTTTTTAAATTTAAATTTGTATAAAATCTGAGTAGAACCTAAAATTCTACTCATGATATAATTGGTAGAAAAGACATAATTTAAGAAAGGATCTCCCAAACAATGTTGAAATTTGGCATACTGCAGTAGTTTTTATAAAGAATACAATCAGTCTTCATAAGAAGTGGTAGTTATATGCTGTTAGTACTGTGGCACTTTTTCTTTGTGATAAAATAGAATTGTAAGGTGGGAAGGGGAAAGAAAAGTATACTTGGAATGAACTGATATAAAAAAAAGATGAATTAAAAATCAATGTTACTGGTTATTAGATGAATCATTCAAATGGGAGACAAATCTAAAGGATCACAAGTTTATTAGACAATAAAAAATATGAAAGAAAATAAGGATTGGGACTTATTTTGATGTATTTGATATGGCAAAGTATTTGAATCCATATAGGGCAGTACCTTTCCTGAAAACTATAGACTTAGGGATTTTCTAGAACATTAAGAGGTTAACTGTTATACCAAGGGTTACATAGCCAGTAGCTATACATGGCAGGACTTGTACCTAAGATTTCTCTGCTCAATGCCAACTCTATCAATTATGCTGTAATGCTGCTTTCTTGAACAACAATATCCAGGAAAAAAAATGCACTCCCTCATTTGGATATTTGACAAGCAGTGACTTCAGTACAGAATAATCTCATTGATGTGAACACTACTTCCAATGGGATACATTGCAGCTCACCCACATTTTTCATTTTATTCAATTTTTGTCCATGTCCTATCCTAAATCATCCACAGAGCATCTGCCTAACTCATTGAAGGCCTCCCTCTGGGTCTTTTAAATTCTGTGGATACTAATGTTCCATTAGGGTTTTCAATCTCTGTTCAAGAAGTCTTAGTAAATGATTGTCTGAGGATTGCCCTAGCTAAATAGAGAAGAGCTTGTCCTGAATAAGTAGATTGCCCCACAAAATGATGGAATTTTGGTCAAAGAATTCAATCACAAAGCATATTTTCAAATAGAATTTGTTCATAATACTAGAAACAGCACTTGTTATGAATAAACCTTTCAAGGACAAACACCAAAGTGAAGAACAAGAAGTTATGGCTGGATAGTGATGTGAGCGACCTTGACCAAACTCAAGTGCTCCTGAACATTTAAAAAACTAGAATGGGATATTTATTTTAAAAGAACAAAAAAAAAGACAAATACTGACAGGAAAATTTTTGCAGGAAAAATAGACATGTATACAAAAATATTCATAAGAGTATTCATTGTGCTGTGCTTTTTTAAGCTGGAAATAAAATATGTAACTTATTTTTGGTAAATGGCTAAACAAACTGTGTACTATATTCAATGAGGAATACTAAATAAGAATAATTCAAAAATATGGGAATACAGATGATACAGTGAAGAAATCAAAGGAGAAAGACAAACATGCACAATGATTATATTTATGTGAATGAAATTGATATGGAAAGGAAATCAAAGTATTAAATTATAATGTCCAAAATTAATAGCATTCTATCAAAATCAATGGGCACAATATTTCTATTAACAACACATAATATTACTGTTTGGAAAATGTTCCTTGTAGAGTGAATTTTTAAATGATGCTTGTTGAGGAGGGGCTATTGTATTGAATTGTTTTAAAAAGAAAATTAACAAAATAAACATGTAGTAAAAATAAGACTATAATGTAATAAATAGCTAAGATAGAGTAAATTTAAGTGAAGAAAAATGTTCAGAAGGAAAGAAAAATACTACAACAGCTTCACTATTTGAAGACAGAAGACATATAGCATTAGGCTTTCTTGGTGGGTTTAGAATGGCAATAAGATATACAGCAGAAATACTGAAATCTATAAGACTGGTACCAGGACTATTGAAAGGAATAATTCATGAAGAACTTAAGAATTGATAACAGAAAAGATGGTGGAAAATATTAATGAAGCATTGGGCATTCATAAAACAGTCATTTAGGATAAAGCAAAGATAGAAGAAGATGAAATAGAGCAAACTTTTTTAAAAGGGTAAACTTGAAATCTTTGGATTTTTATAAACCAATTCAGTAGAAATAGAGGAGAAAGGTTGAATAAACAACTTGAGAATTAATAATCTTCTAGAGAATTAAAAAAAACAAAGTGTTAATGCCATATTTCAAAATGTATAAAAAAAATTTCACTGAAATTGATGAAAACAAAAAATACAAATCAGAAGAATTCATGGGTTATCCATAGGATAGCACTTCAGATTTAATTCAAAAGAAATGTAGTAGACAAATTTCAGAGATTCAGTATCAAAGAAAGACTCTTAGTAGCAGACAAGAAAAAAATTACTTACATAGACTATGATATGAAAAATGATTGAAAATTGTCCTGTATTCCCAAAGTAGCTATTCTACAAAACTAAAAATATTTCAACATGAAAAAATATGATTCAAAAAGAACAGAAAAAAATTGAGGAGAGTGTAATGGATGAGGGGGGGCTGAGAAATACAAGACTTGGAAGGGATTAGACATGCAAATTAACCAAGGACCTGAAATATAATAACAGTTAAAACAAAATATAAGCTTTCATTCAAATAATGAGTAAAGACTAATTCAACATTTCCATATTATAATGAAATGATAACTACTGAGGCTGTTAAGTTACATGTAAAATAAAAAGACCAGGAGTTTTAAGAAAGAATCTGTTGAAAAGACATAACAAAAACAAATCATAAGGTGGACTAAATGGAAATTGGAGAAGATAGAAAGGACTGAAATATGATTTCTTAGATTCTAGAAACTAAAATGAAGTGTAATCAAAGATAAGTACTAAGATTAAGTAAAGGAAGGCATTTTTCTAATGTTAAAAATTATAAAAATAGATTAACTAGATTTATATTGGTTAGATATTAAGATGAGAGAAGGGATATTATTATTTTGTAGCAGAATAACAGATCAGAGGGGTGACTGGTATAAATAGGAGTAAAAATGGTCTGTTAAAAAATCAAAATTATTATAATACTTTGTGTTGATAAAAAGTATTATTACAATAAATATATATAATGAAATATTAACTGATTGAAGACAATAATAAAAATAAGGCAAGTTAGAGAATGGATTTGAAAATAAAATTCAGTGATTTGCTACTTGCAAGAAACTCACCTAAAATACAGACTCAGAGTAAAAATTAAGGCATCATGTTTAGATTAATTTTTTTCAAAGACAAGGAGTTACATTCATGATATTTTATGAGACAGTAACAACAAAAAAACCCCAACAGGGTATATTACTTTATGATTAAAAGCACTACAGTAATTAAATAATATCAATATTAAAATTAAATATCAATATTAAACATGTGTACTTGATAATATAACAACTAAGATCTTCAAGTTAACACTAGCATTATTTAAAGCCTAGATAAAAGTATAGGAAATTATTATTTTAATATTACAATTCAAAGTCTGATAACTCCTATAGGAAAAAGTTTTAAGATGAAATTATGCAATTTGACAGAATGCTGGGAAAAAACTTGTGGAACCAGGGAAACTTACAAATGGGAATTTTAAGGAATATGCAAATTTTTCAGATTCCCATGGGACTAACACAAAAATTGGTCACATATTATGGAATGAAGAACTTACAAGTTAATGCAGAAAGATGGAAATCTTAAATATATCCCTAAGAAAATACAAGGAAGTAAAAATTGCAAACAAGAGAAAAATCATAATCTTGATAAAGCTACAATAAGGGACAAAAACACCCTAAAAGGGTAACTGGATAAAAGACTTAATTGTAGAAACAACAAATTATATTAGAGGATAATTATAAGAAGACAGTATACCAAAATACATGGTATACAACTAAAGCAATTCTTAGGAATGTATGTATAAATATATATATATATATATATATATATATATATATATATATATACATATATATCACTACTGGGGGAGAATGAATGAACTAATCATACAATTAAAGAAAACCAATGAATCAAAAACCCTAAAATGAACCTAAAAGTTATTAAAAATTAAAATCAAGATAAGTCAACAATAAACAAAATTACTGAATCTATTGAATCCAAAAGTATTGAAACCAAAGAGCTATTTTTGAAAAGAAATTAAATGATGATTATCAATTAATTTCATTTTTAAAGAAAAGAAAAAAAGAAAGAAAAAACTTTAAATAAAAATATATGGGAAAAAATAGAAATAGGATTTTTAATTATTTTAAAAATATGTGCAGTTAGGACAACTGTATTAGATCGACTATGGACTATGTTATACCCATCCAGAGGAAGAAAAACAAAACAAAATACAAAACAAAATACAAAACAAACAAACACACACATACACACACACATACAAACCCTTTAGAAGCTGATGAACACTTCATAAAAATTATTTCTTACGTATGTTTCCCTTAATCCTAATTTCTCATTCTGCAAATAACTAATCTATAAACATATTTATCAAAATATGTATGTACAATGCTAACCTGACTGTTTGCCACTGAGGAGAGGGGGACTGGAAAGGGAGGGTGGAAAGAAATTTTGTAACTTAAAAATATGCAAGTGCATGTGGATGAAAATAAATAAAAATAAAATAAAATAAAAAATAATATACCAAATCATATAGCTACAAACCAAAATAGAAATGAAATGAACAGTCACAAAAATAAAATTAGTAAAATAAGAAATATATGATCTCATCTCAGAAACAGAAATTATGCAAAGCCATAAATGAAATCTCAAAGGAAAAAGCTTCAAATTCCAGATAGATCTTCAAATGAATTCCAGCAAACATTTAAAAAATTAACAATCCTTGTGCTATACAAACTACTTCAAATTGAGAAAGAAGGTACTATCAAATTTTTCCTATAAGAAAAACACATACCTGATTTTCAGAATAGGAGGTAATAAAGCAGGGGAAAAGAATTAATTTTTTTTTTAGGTTTTTGCAAGGCAAACAGGGTTAAGTGGCTTGCCCAAGGCCACACAGCTAGGTAATTATTAAGTGTCTGAGATCTCATTTGAACCCAGGTACCCCTAAGAATGGATATTTCTAATGAATATTGATACAAAAATTTAGATCAAATGCTAGCAAATATATAATAGACTCTTATCCCAAAATGTATTCCTTTTAGAAAAAGCTAGATTTATATCCAGAATAAATGAATGCCTCTAGATTTGAAATACAATTAACAAAATAAATCTTATTAAAAACAAAAACTGCCTATTTGTGTCAAGTAGAAAAAAAGTTTCAATAAATGCATCTTTCATTTACATTAACCACATTAGCAGACATAGGAATGAAAGAACTTTTCCTTAATATGATCAAAATAATTTATCTAAAATCAAGGGTTACCATTACTGGAGAGTAATGGAAAAATACTGGAAGCTTTCCCAATAACATCAAGAATGAAGTAAGGAGGCCAATATTACCATCATTATTTTATATAGTACTAGAAATTCTGACTATAAGAACAATTAAGAAAGTAATTAATGGCAAAGAGGATGTACAAATCTCTACTGAAAACAAAATAGTTCATATTGCAAATTGCAGAAATCAACAAAAATGAAAGAAAATGGTAAATGGTCTAAAAATACAGTAAGATACAAAATACATTCATAAAAAATCTATTTCTCTATAGTCCTAATAAAAACCAGGAAGAAGAAAAAGAAAAAATGCAAATAAACAAATTAAATGTCTGTGATCTGCAACCTTAATGGACTTGTTCATTTCATCAGTGCAACATTCAGGGACCATTTTAGGGTATCTGTTATGGAGAATGCCATCTGTATCCGAAGAAAGAATTGTGGAGTTTAAACAAAGATCAAAGATTATTTCCTTTAATTTTTTTAACAAAAGGTATCTTATTATGTAATTTTGCTATTTTATATTTAATTTCCCCTTATATTTTCCTTAAGGATATGTTTTTATTTTCCTCTCAACACATTCAATTTTGATCAGTGTATAGCATAGCAACAATGTTAAAGATTGTCTTCTGTGGAGGATGGGGGGAGGAGAGCGAGATTGGAGGAAAAATTGTAAAATTCAAAAAAATAATAAAAAAATAAGATCAGCACTCTTGTATAAATACAATTACAAAATTATTTTTGTATAAATAGGGAAAGACATAATTATGCATAGACATTCTATGTTCAATGGTATACTGTCAATATTACAAAAATAATGATATCATCTAAATTAATCAATATATTTAATGCTGAATCAATCATATTACTAAAAAGATATCCTATAAAAGCAAGTAACTAATAACAACTTATTTGAGAGACCAAAAACCTTATTCAAACCTCAATTCTAATTGCCAGGTTGACTGACCTAATCTGCAAAGCCTAATTTGCTTTTTCAAAAAAAGCCTTTAAGTAAGCAGATATAGCAAAGGCAGATGTTACAAAAACAATTCTTGCAAATTTGGGGGACACAAATAGGTCCCTAAAGAAAAATATCTGTGACAGATAGAAGTTAAATGATTTGTCCTAAGATAATTCCTAAGTGTTTGAGGTAATATTTGAACCCAGGTCTACCTGACTCTGAGTCCACTGCTCTATACACTATACCACCTAACTTCCTAATAAGTGCTGTTCTCCATATACTCTGAAGACTCATGCCTTTCGAGTAATTTTGATTTAGACATTTTTTCTACCACAACGACTTGGTCATCCTTTCTGAAATTTTGTTGCCTCCATGTGACTACTTTGTCCTCAGTGACTTAGTGTTTTAATACACAATACAAAAGTAAGTCCGATTCTTTCAGCCTACTATGAGATGTAGTCTGCATGGGATCATCTATTTTTTTAAAATTTATTTTCATCCATTTGTACATGTATATTTCCAAGTTACAAAGTTTCCTTCCACCTTCCCTTCCTAGTCCCTTTCCTCAGTTGGGAATGGTCAGGTTAGCATTTCATATGCATATTTTGTTAAACATGTTTAAAAATTAGTAGGTTGTGGCATGAGGGATTAAGATTAAAGGAAAGAGATACGAAAGAGATAATTTTTATAAAGTGTTCATCAGATTCGGTAGGGTTTTTTTTCCTGTGTATTTTGTTTTGTTTTGCTTTTCTTCCTCTGGCTGGGGATAATAATATGACCATAATCTGTCAAATACAGTTGTCCTAGCTCTCTGGACTGCTGAGAGGGGTTGCTTCCATAAAGGTTGTTCATCTCATAATGTTGATATGTAAATTGTCCTCTTAGCTCTAACCCCTTTGCTAAGTATTGGATCCCATAAGTCATTCCTTGCTTCTCTAGAGTCTAACCATTTAGTGTTTCTTATAGAACAAGAATATTCCATAGTATTCATGTGCCATAACTTGTTTAGCCATTCCCCAATTGATGGGCATCCCCTTGATTTCCAATTCTTTGTCACTACAAAAAAGGGCTGCTATGAATATTTTGAAACATGAAGCACTTTTTCCATTTGTTTTACAATTTCTTCTGGATATAGTCCTAGAATTGGAATTGCTGGGTTTTATTGCTATTTGGGCATAGTTAAATATTGATCTCCAGAAAGGTTGGATCTGTTCAAAACTCCACCAGCAATGCATCAATGTCCAAATCCTCCCAGAACCTCTCCAACATTGATCATCTTCCTTTTTTCTAATCTTGGCATCATCTATTTTTAGCCAATAATCAAAGTTTCAAGATGTTTAAGGGCATGTTAATTTACCCTTCTGTCTGATTGAATGATGCAGCTGAACCTTCTATGATTAAATAGAATCAGAGGTGTAGCCTCTCTCCCTTAAGAAAATAAAGAAAAAAGTAGAAATGAAAGATTGCCATTATCAGATGTGAAATTACATTAAGAAAAAAGAAATTATCAAAACTCTCTAGAACTAGATAAAAAAGAAACGTTCATCAATGGAATAACTATTTAATTCAATAAGTATTTATTAAATGCCTACTATGTGGCAGACACAGGGTTAAGACTTTGTATGAAGTATGTATAACAGTGTAGTCTTTGATAAATTCAAAAACACAAAGTACTAGGGAAAAAATGCTTTACGTAAGAAGAACTATTGGGAAAAATAGACAATAGATTGGCAGAAAACAGATTTAGATGAGCATCTTTCACCATAGATCAAAATAAATTCAAAACTGATAAATGAGCTAAATATATATTTTTAAAGTACCATGAAAAACTTTATAGAGAATGGGATTTTATATCTCTCACACCTTTATAAGAAATTTCCTTGTTATGCATCCATAATGCCAAAACATCTTTTAAGAATTGTATGCAAATAAAGAGCTTTTATATAAATAAAATAAAAACAGTTAAAATAAGGAGGAAAATATGTATATAGAATAGCCACTGTAAGTTTTCTTTAGTAAAATCTGACATAAAACACCAATAGAAATATTATCCTTCTTCTGCTTTGACGATTGACCTCCCTGATTTCTTTTAAATCCCCCCTAAAATCTCACCTTCTATAGGAAGCTTTCCCCAATCTCTCTTTACTCTAGTGACTCATCTCTACTATTTCCTATTTTCCCTGTATATAGCTTGCTTTATATGTGGTTGTTTGCATATTGTCTCTCCCCATTAGAAGGTAAGTCCTTGAGAACAAGAATTATCTCTGATCATTTTTTTGTATTCTGAACCCTTAGTGTCTGGCCTAAAATAGAAACTTAATAGATGTTTGGTGGTTGACTGATTTATCTGATACATATCTATAAAATTAAATACCATTTTCCAGGGTCAACACATGTAAACAATCAATTTTTTAAAAAAAGAAACTAAAGATTTCTAAAGAACAAAAATTACTAATGATCAAAGAACTATTAATGGAAATAGTTGGACTAAATTGCCTCATCCTTACAAATTGGCAAAGATGGTAAAAGATAGTCAAATCAACACTAGAGGAAATGTTTTTTTTTTTAAAAAAGGAAAATTTTTAGAGACAAGTCACTACTGGCAGAGCTGTGAATTAATCCAATCACTTTGGGAAACAATTATGATAATACTACAAAATAATTTTAACATGAAGCCCAGCAATCCTACTATTGGGTTTATTCCTCCAAAAGATTATTAATAACAACAAAACACCTATCTATACAAAAATATTCATTTTAACACTATTTAAAATTTGAAACACTCCATATGCTCAAAGGAATGGCTAAACAGATTGTGATATATTAATGAAATGTAATGTTAATGTGTTATGAAATATGATGAATGTGAAAAATTAGAAGAAATATGGAAGACTGGTGTGAAATGATGCAAAATGAAAATAATATGAAAAGAACAATATACAACATTACTACAAGTACATAAATCAAGATAACTTTAAACAGTAACAAAACTCAAATGAAAAGCATTGCACATGACCTCCTTAGTAATTTCATCAGTTTAAGGAACTCCTAGTTAAGAAATTCCCTCTATAGATGTAAAAAGCAACTTGTTTGTAACTTATATATTTTCAGACAACTATCTGGGGCATTGAGAGGTTAAGTGATTTCTCTATGGGCCTACATATATGAAAAGTAGTTCTTAAGGTGGGTCTATTGACTTCTAGGAGTTCTTAAGGCCCGTTCATTAATCTGAGAGGTCAAAATTATTTTTACAATAATACTAAGACATTATTCACCTATTAAAATATTCTTCCCTTCTAAAATACATATCTGTGAGAAACTGGATTTTCTTCATATATTTCAACAAAAACAAATAGTGTAACAGATTGAATAAAGCATATAAAAGGAGACTACTACATTCTATTAAGTCAGGCATTTAAGAGATGTGCAAAAGTTTGAGAAAGAATGCCAATCCTCACTAATTTTTTAATTTTAGAAAATAAAGTAATTTTAAAATAAAATATGTTATTAAACATGCAATGAATTTGTTATTCTTTTTAATAAATTAATAGTTTTTTAAATGATATTTTAATTTCTAAAATAGAAAATACTGACAGATATAACTCATATAAACAAAAGGTCTTTGAACTTCTAAATAATTTTCAAGATTATAAAAGGATCCTAAGACCAAAGACTACTGTAATAGAGGCAATACTTGTACTTTCTTGGAATTATTCACCTCCTTTTATTAACTATGCTACACTACTTCTGAGAGGCTAGGTGGGAAAGTGGATAAAGTACCAAGACTGGAGTCAGGAGGACTCATCTTCCTGAGTTCAGATCTCAGACACTTACCCTGTATGACCCTGGGCAAGTCACCTAACTCTGCTCCAGTTTCCTCATCCGTAAAATAAGCTAGAGAAGGAAATGGTAAACCATTCCAGGAAAATTCCAAATGGGGTCTTGAAGAGTCTGACACAATTGAACAACAGTATTTCTAACCAGCACCAATATTAATTTGTATAGCAAAAACCTGTATTTTATTATGAAAAACAAAAACCCAATGAATGATGAACTTGCATATACTATTAGGCCTAGAAATATTTTTCTCCTCTTTTGTCTATCAAGGAATAATATAATTCAGTCATTTTTCAGTCATTTCCAACTCTTTGTGACCTCATTTGGAATTTTCTCAGCAAAGATATTAAAGTGGCTTGCCATTTTCTTTTTTTTTTCAATTCAACACATATTTATGAAATAATTGCTATAATTGCATTAGGAGTGAGGAGCAATAAGAAATAGAACTAGACCTGTTGTCTACTCTCCTAGAGTTTATGAATCAATAAAACTGGTCAATTTCATATATATATATATATATATATATATATGTATATGAAACAATATAAAATAGGAATACTTGTAATTTAGGGAACATCTGTCTTATATTTTTCTCCCAGCATTTGGTTTCAAAACTTTCTTTCCCTATAATTCAGTGTTCAAATTGGAAATCAAGTAAATGTCCTTCAATTGGGGAATGGCTTAGCAAACTGGTATATGTATGTCATGGAACACTATTGTTTTATTAGAAAACAGGAGGGACAGGATTTCAGGGAAGCTTGGAGGGATTTGCATGAACTGATGCTGAGTGAGATGAGCAGAACCAGAAGAACACTGTACACCCTAACAGCAACACAGGGTTGATGATCAACCTTAATGAACTTGTTCGTTCCATCAGTGCAACAATCAGGAACAATTTTGGGATGTCTGCAAAGGGGAGTGCCATCTGTATCCAGATCAAGAGCCATGGACTTTGAACAAAGTTCAAGGACTATTCCCTTTAATTTAGAAAAAAACAGATATCTTATTGTCTAATCTTGTTACCTCTTAGACTTCTTGTCTCTTCCTTAAGGATATGATTTCTCTCTCATCACACTCAATTTGAATCAATGTACAACATGGAAACAAAGTACAGACTGACAGATTGCTTTCCGTGGGGTGGAGTGGGGGGAAGGAAGTAAGATTGGGGGAAAAATTGTAAAACTCAAATAATATCATTAATAAAAATAAATTTAAAATTTAGTGTTCCTTCTCACTTAGATATGCTGTTTCCCTCCTAGTAATCTTTACATTATGGAAATGAAATAATGAAATGAATAATTAGAAATGGGGGGGGCAGTTAGGTGGTGCGATGGATAGAACACTGGCCCTGGAGTTAGGAGGACCTGAGTTCAAATATGGCCTCAGATATTCAATAATTACCTAGCTGTCTTACCCTGGGCAAGTCACTCAATCCCATTGCCTTAAATAAATAAAATTTTAAAATAATAATAATTAGAATGGGATTAGGGTTTGGACCTGTGATTTCATTGATAGAGGAAACCTCAAAGATCAAGAAGTTTCCTCTACTTAAATATAGGTCAATAACTCTGCTTCTCTTATAGTCTGAAAGAAATGCTTACCATGGGGTCTATGATATTTTTTAAATGATAGCTAGTATTTATATAACACTTTCAGATTTGCAAAGTATTCAACATGTTCTCTCATTTCATCTTCTAACTGTAATTCAATATAATTGGTTTGCAATCCTGGTTTTTTACTCATTTTAAGACATGAGAAAGGGTCTTTAAATTTCACCAGATTGCCAAAATACACACATACATACGTGTATACACATTAAGAACCTTTGTCTTAAATATTTGTCTAGACCATTAAGAAGTTCAGTGAGTTGTTCCAGGTCACACAGTTAGGTTATCAGAGCTGAAACTTGGAGTCTTCATAGATTCAAGACTATCTCCCCATCATCTTACTATAGTTTATTATTTATTTAAGGCTTTATAGTGTTTTTTTAGAAAGATTTTATTTATTTTGAGTTTTACAATTTTTTCCCCTAATCTTGCTTCCCTCCCCCCACCTCCCCAATAGAAGGCATGCCATTTTCTTCCTTGCTCATTTCACAGATGAGAAAACTCAGGCAAACAGGGTGAAATGACTTACCCAAGGTCACTTGGCTAATATGTGCCTGAGAACAGATTTGACCTCACAAAAATAAATCTTCTTGACTCCAGGAGCAACAATCTATTGTATCATCTAGCTGCTCAAGGGCAATATAAAGAATTCAAATGCCAATAAACCGAAGTTTTGTACTGTGTATCAAAACAAACTTTATTAATTAAAAAAGAAGGAAAAAATCTTGAGTGTTTTTGTCACTCATGTGACAAAATGAATCCCATGCCCAGATTAGAAGGAAAAATTCCCAAGTCTTCAGTGAATGTGACTAAATGGAAAAAAAAGAAAAAAATAGTTTCTGAATGCATCAGCCAGGCTTCAAAAATTGTTGCCTTTCAAATGAAAGGGATGATGGTTGAAGATGACAGCATAGTAGGAAGATAAGGAAAAAGAAAACAACAATAAGTGTGTTCTCCCTAAAACTCTTCTCAAGGGCCTTTCCCAATTTCTCCACTGCTTGGAGTGCTCCCTCAAAAATTGTTATCTAGCATTTCTTTTGAGTATTCTTATTGCATATTGTTTATACTTAATGTGTATACTCGTGGTATCTCCTCTGACACAACATAAGCCCCCAGAAGTCAGGGACTATTTCCTTTTCATCTTTATACCCCTCCCCAGTGCCTAACACTGTGCCTGAAACCTAGTAAATACTCAAGAAAAACATGTACTGATTAAAAATGAAGGGAATATTAGTAATGAAAATGAATAAAACTAATTTGTTGAATTGAAACTTTCCTCTTCAGTGATTCTTTATTTCTTAAAATTAAAGTACAGATTTCTGCATTATGCTGCATTCATGGTAAGAATATTTCAATATAGCAGCTATGCTTGATTATTTTTTAATATTTAAAATAGTCTTACTATAAACTTTTCCTATTTCAACTAAAATAATTCATTTTATTCACTTTTAATAGAATCTCTTTCTTCTTCATAGAACTTTCAAAGTATCCAAGTTCTAGGTTAGTATGCCAGGAGCATACTATCTATGTTGTAAATCTGTTTTTCAGAAAAGTGATGATTGGGTGTCTCGTGGTCCACATGCAGTCTGGATAATAGTAGAATTACTTGGAATCAGACTGGTAGAATGACAGGACCCAAAGAGCAGTCATTAGCTGATCAATGTTAACTTAGAGGGAGGACTAAAATGAATTGCTCTAGGGTCCTGTCCTTGCCTTTGTGCTGTAAATACTTCAGTCAAAGACTTGGATGGAAGCACAGATGGAATGCTTGTCAAATTGGCAAGTGATGTGAAACTAGAAAAGAGAACTAACACCATGGAAGTTAGTCAGGATACAAAATGAACATGATGGGCTAACATGATGAGGCTAAACACAAAACCATAGATTCACAACTGGGAATCCAAAAAATCAATGATGTCCAACTTCCTCATTTTACAGAAAAAGAAACTGAGGCCCTTAGAAAATAAGGTTATTTTCTTACATAAAAATGATAAAAGTGAGGATTCAAACTGAATCCAGAACCAGTACTCTCACCCAGCTAGAAGGGTAACTAGGGATTGAATGTAAAATCATATACTTAAGTTCAAAAAATCTATGTTACAAGTTTGGCCTGGAGAGGTCTGGTTAGGCAACAATTCCAATGGAAAAAAGATAATGGGATTTTAGTAGAATGTGTACCCCCCAAAATTAATAGTGCCACAGTATAATTCCTTTTCCTCCAAAAAAAGCAAATGCAATCTTAAGATACATTAAAAGGTATCATATTCAGAATTAACTAGGTGAAGGCCACACTGTAATCTGCCCTAATCAGATGTATAGCATATTTAGTTCAGGAGAAAACATTTAGGAAGAATGTTAACTGTTCTTAAATATCTGAAACACTGTCACGTGAAGAGTAGTGAGCTCCCAGAGGGTATTGTTGTTTTGCCCTCCTTTGCATCCCCAGAGCTTAGCACAGTCTTGCCTCATACTGAGCACTTAATAGATATTTGCTGATTTGACATGGCAGAGGGATTATGCTTTTTTTTTCTGTTTAGTCTCAGGAGGCCGAGCTAGCAAAAAGTGTTAAGTTGCCAAGAGTCAGATTTCACTTTGATGTGAGGAAAAACTCTGATGATGGTCGCATGGTGAAGTAGGTCCCCTTCAATGGAAGTCTTTAAGTGGAGACTGGATGATCTCTTGTCAAGGGTATTGGAGAAGAAATTCTTGATCAGGATTAAGTGGACCCTAAGGTATATTCTGACTCTAAATTCCTGTTATTGCATGACTTGTGTGGGTAGATATGACTGAAAAAAATGTGTAAACCAATGACTAGTTTCATGCTGAACACCAGTGAAGTTTTAACATCTGTAGTGATTCTACAGAGAATCTATTAATATTTGAGACTGTCATAAGAAGCCAATCCTTAATTCTTGCCCCCATGAGGATAAGGAATTGGTGCAAGCAATTACCCTTAAGTAGCTCTTTATCAGAGCCTTAAGTATAGGGAAGGGTGAGCTGGAGAAGGTCCTTAAATTATGTGGGGGAGCAGAAAGAAACATCAAAGAGTAAAGTAAGCTTCTGAAATCTTCCTCCTGGGAATGATAAGCATAGATTCAAGGACTTTAGAGCAAGAAGCAACTTTGAAGGGAATGAGTCCAAATGTCTTATTTTTACAAATGAAGAAACTGAGGAGCAGAAGGGCTAATTTGCCCAAAGTGGCACCACTAGCTTAATAACAAAAATAGCACTCAGATCTCCTAGCTCTTAGTTCAATATTCTTTCTAGCATGATGCAGTATTGACCCCAAAACAAACCACACCTCTAAACTGAGACTCTCATTTTCTATAGTCTCAGGGAGTTTCTTGAGGGGCACTGAGAGATTAAGTGATTTGCCCAGTCACTCAGATGGTATGTGTCTGATTCTGGACTTGAACCCAAATCTCCCTTACTCCAAAATTCATCTGCAACCCATTCCTTGATGTTGCCTTTTTAAGTGACTTTAATCTGCTTAAAATGCAAGTCAAGTTTCCTCATACTCCAGCATTCTCAGGTGCTCTTCAGAATTTTCTGGCTGATATTCAAGGATCTTATACATTCCTTCATAGCCCACTCCTCATACTCCTTCCCATTCATTCCTCCAAAGGCAGAGATTGTGCATGCCTCATGCTCTCTACCTGAACCCACATTCAGACACATTATTAAGTCCCTCCAGCACTCCACTGCAGGTTGGACTTTATTTTGCAGTAATCCTTTGGAAGAAATATTGAATCATGATTCTTGATTCAGGAAGATGGGGGAAAAATAAGCAAAGTACCACATTTTTTCCAGTAGACTCACAGAGTATACTTAGTGATACTCAATATTTCTAAGATTAACATACCCAGAGCTGTCTTTCCTATAGCAGGCTCATCTATTCCAATAACTTAGCTGATCCCTAACTTCCCTATACTACATAATATTTCCTCAGAGTTCCCATCTCCCAGCTCTTACATCATTACCTATAGCAACAAAACCAAACATCCCTGTTATATGCTAATGTGAAAACAATCTCATTCCCATTTCACATCTAGTCCAGATTTCTTCTTTTTATTATTTATAAACTCTCCTTTGCATACTCTTCTCACAAAGTACAGCATTCAAACATGACTTCATAGGCAGGTTTGTACTATGTGGGCAGCCCCATTTTTGGAAATTATCTCCTCAATATTTTCCCAACAATTCTTGCCCCCACCCCATTTTAGCTGACCTGCCCTTCTACCCTCCATGCTCCATTTGTATTTGGCGTTAATACTAAGCAGCTTTGTCAATCATGGTTCACTGCACTTCCCAAACACAAGAGCTCCAAGGGCAGTATCACATGCCATTCAAAGAGAGGGAGAGGCAGAAGGCTGCATCATGCATTCCTGCCTCCTGCCATCTCACTCTTCAAAGATGCTATTGCATTCCTCAGTGAAAGGCAACTTCAGGGTCATTGCTTCCCACTGGCAGAATCAACAGTCTTTTTGCTCTCCAAAAAACACTCATAGAAATAAAGGGCAGTCCAAATCCTGTAGCTCACCAGGCAATAATACTGCCTTGCATCTGTATAGCTCTCTTTATCTTTACAAAGTGCTTTTACATTTACAACCTCATTTTATCCTCAAAATAATCCTGTGAATGATTTCAGAGATGATGGTCACAGATGCTGTAGAAGGAATACCTGCCCTGACTAAGAAATAAATGAGATAATCTCTAAGGTTTATGTTAACTAGAATTATGTGATTCTTTCATGGACAGAGTGTGACATCTGGAACTAGAAGAACTAGATTGATATTTGAACTCTACTGCTAACTATCCATGCAACTTTGGGCATCACTAACCTCTCATGGTTTCAGTTTCCTCATCCGTGAAATGACAAGGTTAGACTTAATGATCTTTAAGGTGCTTTCTATGATAATATTGATTTTACATTTAGTATGGATTTGCCAGTAATAGAAAAGTGCTGCTCAAATTCAAGGTCAATAATGTCTGGAGCAAAGGACCTAAATCTATTGGAGAAAAGTCCCAGCATCCAATAAAAGTCCCAGAATTCAATAAATATTATACCTGGACAAAGGGACTAAATGATAAAGCACGAGGTGGTTTGGAAGTAGAAAGAAATATCACGAAAGAGATTTGATGGTGACAGTAAAGACCCTTACAGAAAGAGAGGCTCTGGCTAGAGAAAAGAGTAGGAATCTGTATGTTTCATCCTGGAATGGCATCTCTGAACCTAAGAGTATTGGGTGAAGCCAACTCTCTGCCCACCAATTTACATTCTGCCACTGAGACTATGCTAAGAGTTAACCTCATTGGATTATTCATGAACTGGAGTTCTTATTTAGAAAGTGCACTGTCATTGTGTTTTGAATTCAATTTCATGTTTTTTGAAAATAGACCTGTAATTTCAGTCATCTATGAAATTCTGGATGAAGTATATACCTCCCACAATAGAGATTGGTTTTCGGCAACTCTTAAAGAGTTGCTTGAGATACTGAGAGGCAAAATATCTTATCTAGACTATAACTAATAACTAATACATACACACACATACACATTTGTGATACTGAGAGGCAAAATGTCTTATCTAGACTATAGCTAATACATACACACATACACAAATATATATATATATATACATATATATATATATATATATATATATATATATATATATATCTCAGAAACAGGATTTGAAGCCAGGCTTTCCCAACTGAGGACAAGTCTCTATCGACTGAACCACACTACCTATAAATAGACAATAATACACTGACATAATCTGACAAATATTAAATGGGAAGCTTTCAGTCAGAGATGAGCTGGATTTCAAGTTGCATTACTAGTCATAGAATAAAAATGTAGATATAGCCCCCCCAAGAAGCCCATGTGTCAAAACTTATGGTAAAGCCTAGAATCTGTGACAAGCAGGGCTGTTAATAAAAGAAAATAGGACTGAAATATGAAACTTATTGGCACAATCCTTCTTGTCCCATCTCTCAATGAATAACTGGTAGCACCACTGCAGTTCAAAAATCTACTAGAAATGATACAGACTAAGAAAAGGGGGCATGACCCTTGGGGGCTTAAGCTTAAAAGGATGTAATACTATTGAGTATAACAGAAGTTGGAACCATAACATGAGATACAAGAAGGCAGAAGGTATTGCCTAAGCCCTTTGGTTAATCTGAACCAAAGACTAATTCTGGAAGTGATTTGGAAGTATTTCTACTGGCTCAAGGTAGCAGTGGATATTTGTGAGAAATGTGAGACTCATGTTCAATGTGTTCAAAACAAAGTACTACTGATTTCGTCTTCACCAGGAAGCTTTGCAGCTGGTGTTTGGAGATTTTTCTTTTTTCCTTAATAACAGACCCAGAATGACTCACCTGCCCAGCCAGGAAACAGAATGCTTTACAGTAGCCAAAGTGTTTGGGAAAAAAAATACTGCTCTGTATCTGCTTTCCTGCCAGGATCCATTCTAAACAAAGTAGAAAGCTACTCAGAGGGGCTATCCTTGGCTAGAATCAAGAAATCTTGGACAACACCTCAAGAGGGCAATTATAAGGAACATTAGAGAGAGTGCGAGACTTGGAGGCAGGAATAAAAATAACAACACTCATTCTATTTTGGTTTTTCTCTTTGTGTTCCCAGCATCTAGCATAGAGCCTTATAAATAAACAGAAGATGCTTAATAAATCCTCATTTATTTGAATTTTATTGAATTATTTGTCAGCTAAGTTAAAACAAAATTATTTTTTAAAAAGAGAATAGATGTGTCAGAATTCTCTTTTCTCTTCAATGACCATTCATCTGCTAATCAAAAGGACAGCCTAGCTATGAAAATAGGCAGAAAAAAGTAGAAAAGCATAGAGAACTATCTATACATCTTTCTATCTAGATAGTCTTCTATATAAATATCTATTTATCCATCTCAAATACTTTTAAATTTATCTAAATACTTTTCTTTCTAAGTGTCTCTATTTTTGTATATTTGTCTATCTACATATCTTTGTTTTTTTCCCTTCTTTCTATCTAAATATTTTTCTTTCTATTTATATAGCCATATATGTCTCTCCTCAGCATTTTAGTTGTCCATGTCTGATTTGTAGATTCTGAGCACGTCTCAGAGCAATGCTTATTCCAAACTCTAGCTGATGTAGAAATGTCACCGAAAAAAATGTATAGCGTATATGCAAATAGAAAACTTTCAAAATGATAAACCTGTGCTATTGAGTTAAAACACAGTCACAAATCACACATTCTTAATTGCTCTGGCACCAGGCATAAAGAGGGAAAGACTTGGGAAAGGTTCTTTTGGGCTTGAGCTAAACTGTAACTTGTAATTGAAAAGAAAAAAATAATCACTCTTCCCTTTACAATCCAGGCAAATGAATAACTCTGTCTAATAAATCTAGGCCTTTCCTTTAAAAAAGAAAATCATATAGATATTAGTACCTGAAGGGACCTTTGAGGTCATTCAACCTCCCCCTACCTTTCACAGGTAAGGGCATTGAGATTCCAAAGGTTAAAGTTTGGGCTAGATATGACCCTACAGTTCAACTAGTTCAATATTTTACAGAGGGAAAAATAGAAAGATTAAGTGATTTGTTCAATCATAGAGGTAGTGAATGACAAGAGGTGAGATTCTAAGTCAATTCTTTGACCACAATTTCAGTCATCATTCCATTGCACCATGATACATCTTTACCTTGTCCCAGATCACAAAATGGGTTATAACAGAATTAGGGTGAGAATTCTAGGTCTTCTGAGTCTCAGAACTGTGTTCTTTTTTCCCAGCACACAGCCCCTTTTTATTTTTCATTTTTACAACAAAGAAAATTGTGCCCTTCATTCTCTTTTGTCTGGGAGTCTTTTTATTATCAAGATGGATGTCATGAGGTCACAATTACACAGTGCATATCCAAAGGCCTGGTTTGGAGGTTGTCAAAAAAAAAAATTCTTAATGCTATGACAAAGAAAACAGCTGCTATCTGTGGGTACTATTTTTTGCCATTCTTTGTGTTCTTTGTGCTGTCCCTCTTTATTCATTTTTTTCTTTCAGTACTTTCCATTCTTTTATAATTACCAGCATTACAGTACCTAACTTTCAAAAGATAAATCAGACATCATCTGAGCAAAAACCCTCTTTCCCTCTCCCCCCTTGGTTATCCAACTTCAGCCTTAGTTCTGATCTTTATTCTAGGCATCTCTCCCTTCCTTTAAACCTATTTTTTGGAGGACTCTTGTGGTTCAAGATCATGCATTTCACTAGTTCAGTTTTCTGATGAGTAACATGCAAGATGGACTACTGTTATTTTGTTGTTTCTATTGTTTTTATCACAATTTTTCTCACCTGTGAGCTTGCCACTCTGGAGAAACCTCTTTTCTAAATTCTCCTTGATTTTTGTGACTCTCTCCAGGGATCACATTTTTAAAAAAAGACCCTAGGTATACTTTGCCTCCTTCAAGCTTGTAGTTGCTCTGGACACCCTCTCACCTGCTATTTTAACTTTGTATGGATAACTTTACCCCAACTTTTCAGTTTCCCTTTTTGTACTGAATTGCTCCATTAGAATGTAAGTACCTTGAGGGTAGGGAATATCTTGCTTATTTGTACTTGTATTCCCCCCTCACAGTAAAATTCGTGGAACATAGTAAGCACTTAAGAAATGTTCATACTATCTATCTATCTATCTATCTATCTATCTATCTATCTATCTATACCTCTAACTATATATTTTTCTATCAATACAACTTTGTATCTAAATATATTTACTTCTATATATTTAAATATCTACATTTCTTTTTCCTATCTTTCTAATTAAATATTTTTCTTTCTCCCTATTTATATAGTCTTTATATCTAAATATTTTTATAAATATCTACCTTTATAATATCTTTCTATATATTTATCAATCTAAAATTCTTTTTTCTTTCTTCTATCCAAATATTTTTCTTTCTCCTATCTTTCTATTTCTATAAATATTTTTTCTATTTAAATATCTTTCAAAATTTTCTATCCAAATATTTATCTTTGTAAATATACTTCCATATATTTATCTACCTAAAATCTTCCTTTCTTCCTTCATATCGTTTTATCTAAATATCTTTCTATCTATCTATCATTTTCCATTCCTTAATGTTTACAAGGTTTAGTGAAACACTGGAAAGAATAGTTGGAGAGGTCTCTGTGAGGTACAGTGAAGGAAGTCAGTATGATTGTGAGGAATGGCCTCTCCCACATTTCAGAAAGCATGTGACCCTAAACTTGAAGTCATGAAACAGGAGTTCAGATCCTAGCTCTTACTGACTGTATGATCTCAATCAAAGTACTTCATTTCTCTGGGTTTCAGGGTCCTCATCTGTAAAATGAGGTTAAGTTGGATGACCTCTAAGATCCATCTAACTCTATAAGGATGATTCTAGAATGATATAAAATTCATTTTAAATCTACAAAGTTAGATTAAGTGTCTGGTATATACCAGGGGCTGGAAAAGACAAAAGGGATACAAAAACAAGAAAAAAAATGAAATAGTTCTTATTCTCAAAGAGCTTAAATTGAAAAGGGGGAACTGAGATCACTAAATGCAATGTACAAAGTAATACACAGAATTTTTAGGGGATGATAATGCTAATAAGCACCAAGATGACTATAGATCTGTATGTGGCTGTGCTTTGAAGGAAACTAGTGAGCCCTCCAAGCAGATATGAGGGGGTGCATGAGAGACCTTATCTACTAAGATAAAGGTGAAGGACATGATGACAATATAGTCATCAACCATTTATATTTCTTTGACCATCAGAAATCCATTTGATGAGGGATCAAGGGAGTCAATCTCTTCTTTGATTTGAGCAATTAAGTCTGTATTTCCTGGATCAGCAGTAAGGAGACTTGAGTTAAAATTAGGGTTAACCATCTTACGTGAGACTCGAAGTTTTCAATGAACTTTTCTAAATCTAATATCTAAATTCCACTTGATTCAATTAGATTAACACTTAGTAGGAATATACTGAGTACAAAAAATTGTGTTAGGGACTGGGGGGGGAGATGTAGTAGAGATAAGAAACACTGAATCTGCCTTCAGAGGTCTTGCCATCTAGTGGAGGGACAATAAATAACTACTATACAAGGTGAATATGATAAGTGCTAGGGGAGAGAAGGGTATAATTTAAGTGTCTCAGGAGCGTGGAGAAGAAAAAGAGATCCCTTCCAGCAGGCAGGGCCGAGGCTGACTTCATGGAAGTGTGAGTGAGCTAGCAGGCTCAAGAAAAGCACCGTGTGTGAAATACAAAGATCCTGCAATGTGCAACAATCAGCAGTCTGTTCAGATGTTTCTGACTTTTGTGGGCATGGTGTTTTTCCACTTCTAAGAGATCCCCTCCCATACTTTGGCTGTAGCTGTTGCCTGGGGTGATCACAAGTTATACTGCTATTGTAAGGAGGTGCCAAGGCACCAGAAGAATGTCAAAAGGTAACAGTGGGTTAAGAAAGAAAACGCTGTGAAATGCTTCAATCCATTTATCAAATGCTTTTAACTCCCATTTTGTGGCAGGTAAAAAAGGGAGAAAAAAGAATGCACTTAAGCAAACAAAAAAGAAATATAAATGTTTTCTCATTGGGAAGGTGATGGAGTAGGAATATTACTTTTTATTTCAGACTCTGCTTTGTGAGAATTATTTTTTTTAAATAACACTGAACCTTCTCAGCCTAGGACTGGAAAAAATGCACATTCTCTGAGGATTCCCAAGCCAAAGATTCTGCTGCCTGAAAATTAGATGGAAATATTAGAATTGAAGCTCTACTCCATCCCATATGTTCATAGCAGGTCAGAAGCCTGACTCTAAAACTTACCTTACTCTGACAACCCCATCAAGACATTGCCACCTCCTCTTTAGCAGCAGCCAATAATTATTTTTTTGTTCTGTGGTTTCTTCTGACCCACCTCTCCCTTCTCTTTAACTTTGACTGTGATTTTATGTCATAGCATGCAAGAATAAAAAAGTAATCACTTAGGGAATCTCTTTACCCTTTTAAAAGACAGATTCTTTGACAGCTTGGTGAAACTAAAAGTCCCATAACTGTTATTCAATGAAATTCAAAGATTCCTGGGAGAGGAACCATTAGGACTTATCATTTCTTTACATACCATTTGTGAATAAGTTTATCAGATCCTTTCCCTTAATGTTTCACAAAATTCAACAAAATGGAGATAGAAGATAAAGACTTTAGGTACCTGGTACTAAGTTGGGGATATAGTGAGAATGAGGTCATGAAGAGAACTAGAAGTAGCAGAAGGTCCAAACAAAGAAGCTAGGAAGACAAACTAAGTGACTTCAAAATTTTGCCTAGGTTCTGCCTTAGTTGCAATATAGAGGTATTTTAAATACAAAGTATTCAGAGTTCATAGGCAGGAGAAGAGAAAGAAGATTCCATTCAAACCTAGATTCCCTTTCTCACAGTGAAAACAGCTCTAATCTCCTTGTCTGCCTCCTAAGATAAAACACAAATGCCCAGACAACTCATTCAAAACTGGGTTGATCTAATTTATTCAGCACATCCCTACTACTTGAATTCCTTTCCTGCAGGCTCAAAATGGATTGCCATTATACCCCTCCCTAGGAGCCTTCTACAATCAGCTACTCTTGAGTTTGACTGGTCATGTTAGAGAACTGATGGCTTCAGTGGAACATTTACATTTCTTCCTGCTACCTGAGTCTTTGGAATTGGCCTTTGTCAGAGTTCAAAGGCTACTATCAATCACCATTTCACTTAAGGTACTGATTACTACAGGGACTGGAAAAAATTACAGAGGATGGAAGACTGTAAAATACTTCTCCTGACCTCTTTTTTCCTGTCAGAAGATAGGAGAAAGAAGAACTGAGTAACAAAACAAAAACAAAAAATACATAAGCATGCTTGTATCCACTTGGACCTAAAAATCTCCACAACCTCCATCTCACTCCCACCCCCCTAAACACCCTCCATCTCATAAATTCTATTAGATATGATTCAATTCAATAAAACTAAATGCCAAACACTATGCTAAACCTTAGCACTTGGAGAGAAGGAAAAACAAATTCAAAATTAAAGGTCTTTGCTCTAGCACAGGGGAAGTCATAAACTCATAAAGTGTTACATCCGGCAGAAAGGCTTCTAAGAGACAAATGGGGAAAACAAGAAGAGGCAGATGTGGATCTTTAAAGGCAGACAGGAGACCTCCCTAGAACCAGTCCTGAGCCCACAGAGAGAGTTCTTCATTAGTTTCTCAGAGAGTATTATTCTCTCCTTGGCTCAGGTGAGATTTTGTATTCTTCTCCAATTGCATAGTCCACTTTACTCCTGTATAGTCTTTTGTCTAGACTGAGCTATGTGACTTTCCCCAATCTCATCACAAATTCTTTTCTACTGCTTGCTTAAATAGATATGTTGCCTTGCTAGCTATGATTTGCTTTTTCAAAATGAACATTTGGCAGAGGGAGATAATATGATTGCTAAGATTTAAACAATTGTTACCCTACTGTCCTGGAATGATACTACTTTCCACCAAATGCTTATTGTACTAAAGACAGTTATCAATTAATCAATAAACATTTATTGAGTTCCTATTATGGAGAGGAAGCCAAATAGAATTCAAGTAAAACAGAATTTGCATAACAGAACATTCCTTCAGGGACAGTGCACTCAAGTCTACCTGGAGCATCTCAGGCCAAGACTTAAAAGAAATTTGCCAGGGGCAGCTAGGTGGCATAATGGATAAAGCACCAGCCCTGGAGTCAGGAGTACCTGGGTTCAAATCTGGTCTCAGACATTTAATAATTACCTAGCTGTGTGGCCTTGGGCAAGCCACTTAACCCAGTTTGCCTTGCAAAAACCTAAAAAAAAAAGAAAAGAAAAAGAAAATTGTCTCATTAGAGATGATAAGTGCAACAGGACTTCAAGATGGAGGGGTAGGGTCGAGAGAGAGAGAGAGAGAGAGAGAGAGAGAGAGAGAGAGAGAGAGAGAGAAGAGAGATCAGGGAAGAGTTCAAAGAGACTGTGAATTTACTGGGTTCTCAAGGACAGGTAGAATTTGAATAGGCAAAGAAGAATAAGGAGGCACTGTAGAAGGTAGGGAGTAAGATAAGTAAGGGCAGAGAAAGAAAAGCACTAGGTATATCAAAGCGATATTTAAATAGATGCTTAGAGCTACAGTGGGTAAATAGTCTAGATGGGTTGGTCCAAGTCATATTAAGTAAAGCTTTGAATGCCAGATTAAGGACTTTAGTCTTGATTCTGCCAGGAAGGAAAAATGGAAATAACAGGAACAAAGGAAAATTCGGGGACTGCTTACCTAGATTTTGAACTGAAGGGAACTTTAGAGATCCCATACCATCATTTTTCTTTATAACCGCAGCAACAAGTATAACTCCTGGTTTAGAACTGATACTTAATAAACACTTTTTCTTTGTTTGATCTAATGCAACCCACTCATATGATGGATAAGGATATGAAAACCCAGTAAAGTTATATGATTTGCTAGGCCATAAATGATAGGGTTAGAATTCCAATGTATCTTTTTTTCTCTGGATTCAAACCCACTTCCTCCATTATAGTATTCTGGCATTATGAATATATAATATACCCTGGCTTCTATATATTCCTCAACTCCTTTAACGTTTAGTCCCATGTGTAAGAAATCTTTCCTAATCCCCTTCATTGTTATTCTTTCCTCCCTCCTCAACTTTCTATTATGTTAGGATTAAAAGCTCATAGATCTAGAATAGTTCCCAGAGGCCCTTGAATCCAACCTCATCATTAACAGATAAAGAAACTGAGGTCCAAAGAGGTTAAATTTTTGCCCAAAGGCAGACAGATAATGTCAGTGGTAGTGTCTGAACCCAAGTTCCCTGACTACAGAGTCATGGCTCTTTTCAGGATACTCTGCTGCTTCTTGTTTACAAGATGAATCTTCAGCAGAATTTAAATTCTTTGAAAGCAGAAAATGTTTTCCTTTTTGTCTTTTGTATTCCTACTGCCTTGCTCATTATTGGGTACTTAACAAAGATGTGTTGGATTAAAATGGATGGCAGAATATTTTGGATTGGAGAAAGCAAAGACATCAAGACAACTTGGGATATTATCAGTCAGTAAAAAAAAGCATTTATTAAGTGTTTACTATGTGTTGAAGCAAGACAGTAAATGGTGCCAAGTATTGGGTGCTGAATTGCCAAATTATCTAATAGTGACTATTTTAGACTATCTAGTGACTCTCAATGCTCTAAGTGTTTGGAGAAGATGGGGAACATAATGTGTAATAAGAAAGAATTTCAAAATCAAAAGTAAAGCTAAGATGCTCATTGAGAAATGGATAGTTTCTAGAAGGGCAGAGGAAATGGGTAGAATTCACTTTTAGCAAAAATAAAGTAATTAAAGGCATGATGGTAGGAAGAAGTAGAGGATTTATGAGATGATAATGGACCTATTCTAACTAGAGCATTTTTGTCATTTTTCTTGCATGCACTTCATGTATATTATTCTATCACATTAGGAAACTTCCTCCACAAAGGGTTAGGAGTCACTAACTAGATTAGAATATTAGAGCTGCCCTGATCCCTGAAAAGCTAAATAACCTGCTCAGGATGAAAGAACTAATGTGTGATAGTGACATGTTCCTAGATCATCATGACTCTGACTTGCCCTCTATTTATTTCATCATTCTTAATTTGATAAAGCAGGGACATAATATCCAGAGCGGAAAGGGACTTTAGACATCATTCATCTAGTCTAACTACTTCCTGCTGTCCATCCCCCATTAATTATAGAAATGTAGAAATTAGGAAAATGAAAAGTTAAAGGATTTGTCCAAGGTCACACAGGTAGAAGGATAGGCTGACTCTGGAGAACCAATGAAGGCTGGCAGATTAGAGGAAAACATAAGAAATACAAAACTCTTATATCATATAAGCATATTCAAACAAAACATATTCCCACATCAGCCATGTCCAAAACTGAGTTTTACTCTGCATCAGCTCTCTACCATAAGGTAGGAGGCATTCTTCATCATTGGTCCTCTGGGGGGAGGTAGCTAAGTGGCGCAGTGGATGGAGCACCAGCCCTGGAGTCAAGAAGACCTGAGTTCAAATCCAGCCTCAGACATTTAATAATTGCCTAGCTTTGTGACCTTGGTCAAGTCACTTAACCCCATTGCCTTAAATTAAAAAAAATTTAAAATCGTTGGTCTTTTGAATCCATGGCTGATCAAAGTACTACTGAGAACTCTTGAGTATTTGAGGATGGTACATTTATAAAATATTAGTAGAGTATAAGTTTTTTTCCCTAATTCTGCTCATTTTGTAACCCCTCCAGAGTAAAAGAAAAAAAAGAAAAATGTACCTAGAAATATGATGCACAGAAAATGAAGAACATATAACTATTAAGCTATTACACATTTATTATATAAGTAATCATTTTAAGTATAAAAAGGAAGAAATATTAAAAAATAGAATTTAAGTTCCTTAAGGGCAGAACTATTTCATTTTTCTCTTTATCTTCAACACTTAGAATGTCTGTTTACACAGTGAGAACTTAATAAAGTATACTGAATTGAATTGAATTTAGACTGTATAAGGTAAGAGAGGAAACCAAATGAATAGAGAGAATTGGCCTGGAAAGTCAGAAGCCTAGTTCAAATCTTACTTTTGACATATTCCAGCTATGTAAGCCTGAACAATGAATTTAATCTCTCATTGTTTCAGGAAATTCTGTGAGATTCCATGTTACAAGGTCAGTCCCTAGCTACTATTGGTTGAGATTTTTCTCATGGAGGAGTCTATTATACCAAAACATACACACACACACATACATATACACACATGAAATGTGCACACACATATACACACACACCCATTCACACACACACACACACACACGCATAGACACATATGACCCAAAACCAGAACCACTGAATTTTAGGGTACAAAATGGCAGGATAAAATTGGCCTGGAATGAAACATTTGCTCGAGGGTATTTATTAATGCAGTCAGATACATGATGCTTATTGCCAAGACTCCTGGAACTCTAAAACCTGCTTTATTACAGACCTAGGGAAGCCTTTGGGAGGACCCTTCCCCAATCTGTCCTCAGGCAAGTGCCCCCAGGTTCTGACAATTGAGACATTTTAGACAGAACTGTGTTTCAAAAGTATACTTTAACAATGAAACACCATCTTCCTGGCTTAACACATTTCACTTAAGGATTTACATTTACCCCAGTAGAGCAAATCAAAATTATAGTTCCCTCAGTAACTGTAACCCGAAGCTGGGCATGGCTATATTTTCTGCTGCTTTGCAGGCTTTTAACTCATGCTGCCCCCTCTCCCAGCTTCCCAGCTGCGCCATGGAAATTTAATTCATGTATTATGCAAGAAATGCTTTTCACAGAAAGACAGTGACTGGTCCTTTAAAGCGTAAGAGGCATTACCTTAAGTCTACATTTCTCCTAATGTGTGCAGGAATCTTCAGGATTCCTGTAGGCAGAATATTTGACTATCATTCTATGGTAAATAAGTCCTCTGATTAGACTGGGACAAGAAAGTCCACACTCCCCTCTTACAAGATGCACCCCCCCATGTAATGATTGGTAATAACCCAACTATATGCATTAAAGAAAACTGATGTTGGTTGGAACCATTTGAGACAGAGAGAGAAAGAACATCAATGGTTTGGCTCCAGGCAAACTACTTTGTGTTCTGGTCATGGCAGATGAAAGAATATCTAAGAACACCTGGAGGGGGGGTAGTTTCTTTATTTCAATGTCAAAAGAATGGGAAGTTTCAGGTTATTAACTTTATTGGGGAGTGTTCAATCCTACACTAGAAAAGAAAAGAGAAATGAAAGCTTTGTTCCAATTTTCCAAGTGGATCCCTTGAGAACAAATGACTCAAGAGAGCACCGAACAATGCCAAACCATCCACAAACCAAGCCCATCAGACCCCAAAGAATCTGTCCAATTGCCCTTCAAGCCCTGTGGTACTGCAGCACTCCAGGAAAAGAATTATCAAATAAGCTAGTCAAAAACTATGCCTGGAAAACCACAATGTCCTATCTCAACAAAGGAATAGTAAGAAAAGATTTGGAAATGACTCCAGGTAAAACAAAATAAAGCAATATTGCTAATATTTATCTGCAGTTTAAACATACATACATACATACATACATATATATGTATGTATATATACATATAAGTGTGTGTGTGTGTGTGTGTGTGTGTGTGTGTGTGTAAAACTCTTCCCACACTTCCTTTAGGATGTAAAAAGAAATTGTTTGCAAGAGGGTACATACTAATGTATGTTGTTGCCTGCAACTCATACTGTTATACTTTCTTATCTTTGGGAATTCATTTGAAAGAAATCAGTCCTCATTCAAAAAGCTCCACTTAACATAGAGATCTCCCAGGCAGGTTACCAGTCATTATACCTATAGACAACTCTCATTTACAGTAATGGGGCAGAAGATTGGGTAAGTGAAAACCTCTACATGTCACTTCAGCTAATAGCTTTTCCCTCTCTTCCTTCCCCAAGAGTTACTGACAAGTGGCAAAACCCATTATGATATAGTGATCAGATTTCCTCTCTACTTTTCTCCCTTGGTCTCCCATCTCTTTGTTCTTCCTCTTTTCTCCACTCCAACCCCTATACCCTCTGGATGAGGGCATATTGACCATCTTCACCAAAGATGTGTCAGAGGAGAGGCAGAAGAAACTAACTCAAATACAGATTGTGCATAAAGCTGTAGATGTATCTGGAGATTCTTTTTTTTAAGTTGGATTGAGAGGATGGGGGGGTGAGGGGGACAGTGAGGTGGAAGAGAATGTTGGAAAGAGTAATCATCCCATGCTCACAGAAAGAGCAGGAGAGGGATGTGCAATTTCCCAGTGAAAATCTGCTTTAATTTAAATCAGATTTATCAAATTGTATTTATGCCATGTTTATCAGCTGCAAGCCCTTTCATATCCATTACATAATTTCAGCTTCAGAAAAGCCTAAGAAGCTAGTATGGTTAAATGAATCAGTGAAAAAAGTATTGTGTGAATAGTAATATGATAATAGAACATGTATTACCTCTCCAATTTTATAGATGAGGAAGCAGGCTCACCAAGGTTAAGTAACTTGCTTGATCACTAGGTAGAAGAGGTAATATTCAAGGTCTGCTTTCTCTAATCCCAAGCTTCTTGCCATCACATCCTTGTCATCACCAGTCCTACAGAATTGTCTGAGCAGTCCATGATCCTAAATTCTGATTGTTTTTTGTTTTTTATTTTTTCCAAGGCAATGGGGTTAAGTGACTTGCCCAAGGGCACAGAGCTAGGCAATTCTTAAGTGTCAGAGGTCAGGTCCTCCTGACTCCAGGGCTGAGGCTCTATCCATTGTGCAACCTAGCTGCTCCCCATGATCATAAAATCTAAAGTCACAAGATAATTATCCCATTCTGCCCTTCATTGTGGGACTGGTCCACTTGAAAAAGGTTCAAATGACTCTACAAAACTTAAAGCCATGTGAGAATATGCACTAGGATCTGCTGGAAGGGTCAAGCCAATAAATTTAGGTGCTAACCTAGGAAAATACCACTTTCTTCTTTGTTGTCTCTTTTAAGGTTTCTTGTTTCAGATTTTCTCCATTTTCCCTAATAGTTTAGAATAAGCAGCAGCAGTACTTAACAAATATATGCCTTCAAATATAACTTCAAGTCCCAGGTACTGGAACAGCTCCCTAAAATCATCACACAGAGGCTACCTAAAGACCTGGAAACATCCTCCTTCCAAATTCTCCAACAGTAATTATGGAACCCAGATGTTGTTTTAGAGAAAAGCTGTTCCCAGATTGGCATCTCCTTTTTCTTGGCATGTTATCTCATTGTGCTCAGGTAGTATTTCCAGAGGATTTGACACATGTCCAATTCCTGTTATGGGTTCTGCCCCACCTCCCCACACCTATGGCTTTGATGTCCTTGGTGCTGATGTGCTTGGGTATTTCTCTCTAGGCTCACCTTCTGCTCTCCATTCTCACAGACATCACTTTCCTCTTAAGAGAACTCCAGGGACCTTGCTGAAGTTATCAAAAAGCAACTATTCTGGTAGGAGAATCATAAAATTCAAAATCTGGAAGACATTTTGAAGGAAATCAAGGACCTACAACTAGCAATATGACCATAAGTGAAGTATTTCCCTTCTAAGCCTCAATTTCCTCACCTCTAAGATGAAGGGATTGACTTCCATGATCTTTAGGTTCTTCCCCTATCCTATATATGTAACTTGTTCCAAGTCACATAGCAATTCGGGGCCAGTGTCATGACTAAAATCCAGTTCTCCTGATATTGGGTCCAGTACTCTTTCCATATCATCAAATTACAGAAAGAAGTCAATCTGAAGCCCTGGGAATAACAGAAGTAAAGTAAAAAAGCAAAAAGGGACTTCCAATGGACAAAAGAATTAGATCTTGTTCATCTCCACCCTTAAATAAGATGTTTAATTCACTTCTTCCTATTTAGAATAATAAATGAGCTGGAAGATGCCTTTGAAATCATTTAATCCAACCCCTCCATTTCCAAAGATGGGAACTGAGATCTAGACTGAAGTAGAGCCTAAATTAAATCTCAGGTCTCTCTTACTTCAGCATCCTTCAGCAACTCACCATCAACTAATTGACAAACAAGAAATAACCTACTATGTGGCAAGCTCTGTGTTCTTAGGATACATCATTTAGCTTCTGAGGATACACACAACTGACATAAAGATTACATTTTGGCTCCCAGTGATACTTTTACACTTAAACTAGAAATAGATTTGTTAATAGGAAATTATGCCCCAGGGCATTTTCCGTAAGGACAAGATTTGACACTTTCCTCTTGGCTTCCCTGTACAATATTTTCTGGGAACTTTTTCAGTGCCAGGAGCAGAAAGACAGCTTTAGAAATGGGGCCTCCATGGCCTTCACCCTGAGACAACATTCCCTTGACTCTCTTGGGTTCTCCAACACAGAACCAACATCACTGCCTCTTGAAAGGATGCCCATATCTTCTCTTTCTCCTCAACAGGATATAACATCATCATCTTGTCACAAGGAGGGAGAACCTTGTTTAGCCTAATTGCATCTCTCCTTCAAAAGACTTTTGCATTAACTTCTCAAAGGTTAACATAATCACAAATGGCTTGGAGTGAGATGCCATTTCCCATCCTAGAGAATCTGATTTTCCAAACTTGTTCAAACCTTCTTCATTCACCAATATCCTATAATACATTCTACCCTCACTGTCTCTGCAAAGGATTCGAAATCATACTTAATCAAAAATATGAAACAATTTATTGAGCTCCTCTTCTCTAGTCCTCTTCATCTCGTATTATTCATATTACAATTTTCTCAGATAAAGAAGTAATCATTGTCCATGTTAAGGTCAACTACTCTTTGTACATCTTTGATCCCATCCCCTCTTTTATTTTACTAGATTTCTCCTTCAGTTTGGAACTACGCTCAAAGGGCAACAAAAATGAGCATACCCTTTGACCCAGCAATACCACTACTGGATCTATACCCTGAAGAGATGATGAAAAAAGGGTAAAAACATCACTTGTACAAAAATATTTATAGCAGCCCTGTTTGTGGTGGCAAAGAATTGGAAATCAAGTAAATGTCCTTCAATTGGGGAATGGCTTAGAAAACTGTGGTATATGTATGTCATGGAACACTATTGTTCTATTAGAAACCAGGAGGTATTGGATTTCAGGGAAGCCTGGAGGGATTTGCATGAACTGATGCTGAGTGAGATGAGCAGAACCAGAAAAACATTGTACACACTAACAGCAACATGGGGGTGATGTTCAAACTTGAAGGACTCATTAATTCCATCAGTGCAACAATCAGGAACAATCTTGGGCTGTCTGCAAAGGAGAGTGCCATCTGTATCCAGATAAAGAGCCGTGGAGTTTGAACAAAGTTCAAGGACCATTCTCTTTAATTTAGGGGAAAAAAGCAGATATCTTATTGTTTGATCTTGTTATCTCTTAGACTTTTTGTCTCTTCCTTAAGGATATGATTTCTCTCTCATCACACTCAATTTGAATCAATGTACAACATGGAAACAAAGTAAAGACTGACAGATTGCTTTCCGTGGGGGGGGGGGGAAGTAAGATGGGGGGGAATTGTAAAACTCAAATAATATCTTTAATAAAAAAAAGAAAAAAGATTTCTCCTTCGATAAAACCCACTCCCTGTCTTATCTTTAGTCACTTCCAGGTCATTTCCAATACATCTTGCCTCTCTTATTAAAAAAAAAAAAAAAAAAAAAAGTCTGAATAGACCTGTTTGTTTCTTTTTTTTGTTTTGTTCTTTGCAAGGCAGTGGGGTTAAGTGGCTGGCCCAAGGTCACATAGCTAGGTAATTATTCAGTGTCTGAGGTCAAATTTGAACTCAGGTCCTCCTTACTCCAGGGCTGATGCCCTATCTACTGTGCCACCTAGCTACCCATGAACAGACCTGTTCATCACCAACTTCTTCCTCTTTTCAACAAAACTCCTTGACATAATCATCTTTAATTAAGGTGCCTCCATTTCTTCTTTTTTTATGAACCCTCTGAAATCTGGGTTCTGATCTCTCCTTTCAAATGAATCTTCTCTTCACGTTCACCAATAATCTTTAAATTGTTCAGATTAATCCTCAGTCTTCATTCTTGAATTTTTTGTAACTTTTGATACTTAATCACTCTCTCATCCCAAATAGTCTCTCCTCTCTATGTTTCATAATAATGTTCTCTTCTGGTTGTTTTTCTACATATTTGACAATTGCTTCACTTTTGTTCATTCTTCATCAACATCTTGAATACAACCTTAGCTTACTCCTAGGTCCTAAGGAACAGTATTGATTTTGTTGCCAAGGGATCAGGAGTACTGAGGAGCAGTTAGGTTGTGATCCCATGGAATCTGAGAACCTTCCTGAGGAAGAACCAGAATGCAAAACAAGAGAGTACACCTCCCCAAATCATATCACATCTAAAATACCCCAAACTTCCAAAACCTCAAGTACTAGCTCTGTAACCAGCAGTGTTAAAAAGTCTGAAGTTTGAGATAGTGCCCCTCCCTCCCCCACACTGGGAACACAGCTCAACATTAACATAAATTTCTAAATCAAGAAATAGGATGGGAAAATGTGCAGATGGCAAAAAGAACCTGACCATTAAAAACTACTATAGTGACAAGGAAGAGCAAGATACAAACTCAAATACAACAATGAGCCTGAAACAATTACAAGCAAAGCTTCAAAGGAAAAGAAGATATAAATAGGAAACACATACACAACTAAAGAAAATAATGCCTCAAAAAATGATTTGGTCAAATTGAAAAAGAGGTACAAAAAATCACTGATGAAGATGAGTTCTAAAAAAGCAGAATTATCCAAATGGATAAAGAAATACAAAAGCTCAATGAAGAAAATAATTTCTTAATGATCAAAAATGAGCAAGTAGAAGCTAATAACTCATGAGACATCAGGAAACAATAAAATGAAGAGAATTTTAAAAATAGAAGAAAATGTGAAATATCGCTTTAGAAAAACAAATGTCCTCCAGGAAAAAAAATAGATATTTAATGAAATAGAGAGCTTTCAAGTATTACTGATGAAAAGATCAGCTGAGAATAGAAAATATGACTTTAAACACAAAACTTAGAAGAAACATACAATGGTGAACATGAAATAGAAATCAATAAAGTTAAACAGTTTACCTTTCTTTATGGGGATATGAAACATACTACTTTTAAGAACTTTATTAATATTAAGATAGAATGATTCTACTTAGAAAGAGGGAAATTATTAGTCGATTATGTTGGGATAATGTAAAACATATGATAAGCAACAAAGAAGAATGCCCTCAAAAAGGGGAAGGGAGAAGAAGAATGAGGAAAATTGTCTTACATAAAAGAGGTATTCTAGGAAGAGCTTTTAGAATGAAGGGGGAATGATGGAAGGGCATGAAATGCCTGAACATCACCACTAAATTGATTCTGAGAGAAATATTTATATTTTCATTGTATTCTATTACATATTATACATATACGTGTACATGTGCTTGTGTGTTGGTTACATATACACTAAATTGGTAATGAAGATCTATCTTACTTTGCTGAGAAGAGGAAGAAAATATGAGAGATATTAGTTGTTATAAAGTAGGACAGGAAGAGGGGAAGGGGATAAGGGAAAAGGAAATGGAATGATAAATAGGAGGGCAGATAAAAGAAGGCAGTAGATAGAAACTAAATAGACTTTGGGGGAGAGACAGATAAAAGAAGGAGAGAGAAGGATAAATAGAAGAGAACAGGATGGAGAAAATAGGATTAAGAACCAGAATCCAACAGTATGTTTTTTAACATGAAACATACTTGAAACAGAGAGATACATAGTTAAAATTTTTATATATATATATATATATATATATATATATATATACACACACAGATATATGTATACATATATACAGATATATGTATAATATATATATATATATATATCAAAATTACACACATGGAAAAGGTAAATAAATTATAAGAAATAAACAATGAAATTATAAATGAAGGACCTAAACTTTCCTCTTTCAGACTTAGATAATACTAACTATAAAATAAATAAGAAATTAGTCAAGGAGATGAAGAGAATCTTAGAAAAGTTGAATATGATAGACTTCCAGAGAAAACCGAATGAGAATAGGAAGAAGTATACCAATTTCTTAGTTTGAAAGGTGCCTTCACAAAAACTATGTACTAAGACATGAAAACCCTCACAAGCAAATGCAGAAAAGCAAAAATATTAAATGCATCTTTTTCAGACAAAAATGCAATAAAAGGGGTGGCTAGGCAGTGCAGTGGATAGAGCACCAGCCTTGGAGTCAGGAGTACCTGGGTTCAAATCCAACCTCAGACACTTAATAATTACCTAGCTATGTGGCCTTGGGCAAGCCACTTAACCCCATTGCCTTGCAAAATCTAAAAAAATGCAATAAAATTATATTTAATAAAGGGCTATGAAAGCATGGATTAAAATTAATTCAAAAGTAAATAAGCTAATACTTAAGAATGTGAGTCAAAGAACGAATCATAGAAAAAGTAACCTAGAGAGAGAATGAAAATACTAAGACAGTATTCCAATATTTGTAGGATGCAACTAAAGCAGTATTTAGGGAAAATTCATACCTCTAAATAAAAGAGAGAAAGAACAAATCAATGAATTAGACATGCATGCAACACCATAACCTTAAAAGAAGCAAATTAAAAGTCCTTAAAATCATAAAAATACCAAAATGAAAACCTGAAATTCAAAGGAGAGATTAGTAAACTTGACAGTAAAAAAAATCAATTGAACTGATAAATAAAACTAAAAGTTCTTTTTATCACCCTCAAAAAAATCCTGATGAAAAAGATAAATTGGTTAATTTAATTTTAAAAAGGAAGAAAACCAAATTACTAGTATCAAATATGAAAAAAGGTGAATATACCACCAATGAAAATGAATTAAATCAATTATCAGGGGTTATTTTGCTCAATCAATATGCCATCAAAACTGACAATCTAAGTTAAATTAATAGTTAAAAAAATAAACTGCCCAGATTAACAGAAGAGAAAAATAGATTACTTAACTAACCCAATCTTGGGGAAAAACTGAACAAGCCATAAATGAGTTCCCCAAGAAAAAAATCCATAGAACCAAACTGGATTTACAAGTGAATGCCACCAATTTAGGATCAATTAATCCTGATATAGGTAATATGAATCCCTTGAAATTCCTTTTATGACACAAATATGGTCTTGATACCTAAACTAGGGAGAAAGAAAACTCTAGACCAATCTCTTTAATGAATATTGATGCAAAAAAAATTAAATAAAATTTGAGCTAGGAGATTATAGCAATATATCACAAAGATCATATATTATGACTGGGGGATTAATATCAGGAATGTAGGGCTAATTCAGTATTAGGGAAACTATCAATATAATTGATATATCAATATAAAAACAACACAATAACTATAGATTATATCACTAGATACAGAAAAAGTCTCTGAGAACAATAAATCCCCATTCCTATGAAAAACACTAGAAATCATAGACATAAATAGAGCCATTCTTAAAATAAGACTACCTTTCTAAAACCAAAGTCAAGCAATAAAATCAGTAGTGAAGCAAGAGTGTCCATTATTATCACTCTTATTCAGTACTGTCTAGAAATGCTAGCTATAACAATAAGACAAGAAAAAGATATTGAAGGAATAAAATAGGCATTGAAAAATAGAATTATTTGGTATTTGAAGACGATATGATAGTGTATTTAGAGAACCTAGAGGATCTACTAAAAAATTATTTTGAATAATTACAACTTCAGCAGTTCAAAGAAATAAACCCAAACAAATCATCAAGATTTCTATATTGTACCAACAAAACCAGGAACAAGAGATAAAAAGAGAAAAACCATTTTAAAAATTGAAGATAATATAAAATACTGGGAGGCTAATCTGCCAAAACAAACCCAGGATTATATGAACAAAATTAAAAAATACTTTTCCCAAAATAAAAATGGATCTAAACAACTGGAAAAATATCAACTGCTCATGTGTGGGTTGGGACAATATAATAAAAATCACAATTGTAAGTTAATTTACTTACTCTGTGCCATACCAAACACCAAGAAATTATTCTAGATAGAGAAAATAATAACAAAATTCATATGAAAGAACAAAAGGTCAAATAATATCAAGGAAATCAGTGGAGGGTAGGGGAATGTAAAGGAATATGGCCAAGCAGTTTCAGATTTTAAACATATTATAAAGTCATCAAAAATACCTGGTATTGACCAAGAAATAAAGTGGTAGTTTAATGCAACAAATTAGGTATACATTTTACAGGAGCAAATGACCATAGTTACCTATTATTTGAGAAACTCAAAGACTCAAGTATAAGATCACCATCTGACAAAAATTACTAGGAAAGCTAAAAGCAGTTTTTCAGAAACTAGGCATAGATAAACATCTTACATTGTACACCAAGATGTTCAAAATGGATAAATGATTTAGACAAAAAGGGAGATATCAACAGTAAATTAGGGGAGTATGGAAAAACATATTTGTCAATAATATGAATAAGGGAAGAGTGTATGACCAAATAAAAAATAGGATTGTATAAAGTAAAAGAGATAATTTTGATTACATGAAATCAAAAAAGTCTTTTTGCACAAATAAAACTAATGCAGCCAAAATTAGAAGGAAAACAGGAAACTGGGAGAAAATGTACTTTTTAAAATAAAAGTCTAATTTCTCAAATATATAGGGGACTGAGTCAGATTTATAAAAATAAGAGTCATTCCCAGTTGATAAATGTTCAAAATGATATTTCAAAAGAAAAAAATCAAAGTTATCGATGGTCATATAAAAGTGCTCTAAACCATTACTAATTAGTGAAATGCAAATTAAAGCAACTCTGAGGTCCCCCCTCACACTTATCAGATTCAATAATATGTCAGACCAATTTTTAGAGCAGTCACTTTTGGGGGTTGCAAGGAACTGGAAATAGAGGGGATGCTTATCAATTGGGAAATGGCTGAACAAATTATGGTCTATGAATTTAATGAAATACCATTGTGTTAAAAGAAATGAATAGGATAGGGGCAGCTAGGTGGCATAGTGGATAAAGCACCAGCCCTGGAGTCAGGAGTACCTGGGTTCAAATCCGGTCTCAGACACTTAATAATTACCTAGTTGTGTGGTCTTGGGCAAGCCACTTAACCCTGTTTGCCTTGCAAAAAAAAAGAAAAAAGAAATGAATAGGATTTTTCAGGAAAACCCTAGAAAACTTAGGTGAACTGGTGCAAAGTGAAATGAGCAGAAGCAAAAGTTTATTGTCCATAGTAATAGCAGAATTTAAAGATGATGACTGTGAAAGATCCAGTCTATTCAAGATAATGATCCAATATAATTCCAAGGGACCCATGATGAAAAAAATTACCCCTCTCTAAAGAAAGAACTAATGACCTCTGAATAGAGATTGAAGCATACTTTCTTTTAATTTTCTCTATTTTTCTTGGGGGGAGGGGTCTGTATCTATGTTTTCTTTTGCAACAGGACAAATATGGAAATATGTTTTGCATAACTTCACATGGATAATTGATATCAAATTGTTTGCTTCCTTAAGGAAAGGGAAAGATTGGGAGGGAGGGAAAATTTTTGTAACTCAAAATATTAAAATGATTATTTAAAAATTATATGAAAAATTCTATGTCATTGGGAAATATTTAATAAAATAAACAAAAACATACATATTTTTAAAGATTCAATACCATCTTCTTTCCCAGTCCTTCAAATGTGAGTGTTTTCCCCCTAAAATTATCTTCCATCTACTTTGTGTATACTTTGTATATCCCTCATTATTAACATGTTGGGTCTTTTTCCAAGGAATATTTTTGCCTTTCTTTGTATCTCCAGTGCTTAGCACAAAGCTCGTCACAAAATCAGCACTTAACAAATACTTTTTTAATTGATTATTGTTGAGTAAGCAGAATGGAAATGTAGGCATTAAACTGGTGTTCATAAGCATTGGAAATTGCAATTAATCTTTTCATTAGGCTGTAAAGATATAGCCAATAACAGTATTCTCTAGCATTAATATGTTATATGTTATTTACATATTTGTATTTAAATTATATGTAAATTAAATTTATACAGTTACATATTAGTTTTTGAAGACGTAACATGCTTTACAAATATTATCTCAATTCATCTTCACAATAACAGTGGGATTATTATTTTAGTTTTAAAGGTGACAAAATTAAGGCAAATAAAGGTGACTAACCTTGAGTCATACAGCTATTGTCTGAGACCACATCTGATCTCAAATCTTTTTCATTCTGGGTCCAGTGTTCTATCTATTCCATGCCCCTGCTAACTCTAATATATGTGAGGTACATAAAAATCTTGAAGCATAAGAAAAATGTTTGTTTGACACTTGCTTTTATTGTTACAGCTGCTATTACTATTAGCATTACAAAAGCCAGCCAGCTTGCCTAGTACTTACTCAGGTGAAGAGGCCCTTTCCACAGTAGAGAACCATGGAGATTAGAGTTATGCATTAGTATTAAGGGGAAACCATGCATAAAAATGACTTTCCCAAAGTCACATCACAGCAAAATGTCCTGAGTCCAAGCTTGGATTTAATCTTCTAGATTATCTTTTTTAAAGATTGTCTTCTAAAAATAATTTAACCCATCCTTTAACTCAATAGGGCTGTAACTAAGTTGAAAAATACATAAGAAATAGGTCTCAAGGTCCTTGGGACTACCAGTCCTTGGGGATCACATGATGTGAGGGTACCTCTCATCAATCTTAGAATAAGCATTTCCTTTCCTCAGTGTGATATAAAGATCATGGCTATTTTCTTCTCAGTAGTGAGACAGTGAGATAGAAAGAATCTACTCCCTAAATTAGGAGTTAGGAAGGCTGGGTCTTATTCTTGGCTGTGATATGAACTACCTGTATCACCTTGGGCAATTTTTCACCTCTAAGATCTTTGAGTTATTCATCAGGACCATGTCCTATATAGCTCAAAACCTGGAATTAATTTAATCTTCACCTTTTTCCAAGGTGAATTCTCACAGAAATGCTCAAATGACTCAATGGTCTCCATGGTCTCTTCAAATTGTTCTATGATCAGTATCTTCGTATCTAAAAAAGAATTACCCTATTTTCTTCACAGGGTCTGGCTCTGGAGTCAAAAAACTTGGGTTGAAATCCTACCTCTGATGTTTATCACCTGTGAGACTTTGGAAAAGTTATTTAACCTTTCTGGGCCTCAGTTTCCTTATCCATAAATTAAGAGAGTTGTAGTAAATGACCTCTGAAATACCTTCTAACTCTCAAACTATGATCTGAAATGAGGTAACCAATATGGAAATACTTTGGAAAATATAAATAATAAGTTCTATGGTTACTGTGTAACTGCTAATATATTTTGTGACTGTTCATATTTTGATCCTTTTACTTGTTCAGTTACTTAAAGAGAGGGCAACAACTATGAATCTTATTTCTCACATCTGTTCACCTCCATCTAGTTCCTTGGAGAGGCTCTACACAGCATAAGTGCTCAATAAACATTTAAGAACCAACACAAAGGGGGAACCAAGATAGTAAAAAGATAAGAATAAAGACAGTGATTTTTTTTCCACAAACTCTTACTAAGATCTAGGAAGTGTACCAGACTAGATCCTGTTGGAGAAATTCACAAAAAATCATAATGAATCCTTTGTCCTAGTTTAACCTAAGAAGACATAAAGGGAGGTCTTCTAACACTAGTGACAGATCAGAGCAAGGGCATGATGTACACAGAGTATTCCATAAGAGACACATAAGAATGCATCAGGGGAAGAGAAGGTCTTAGATCTATACTTGGGTATCTCCAGAACTACCCTACATGCTGATGATACAGGTGTCAATTGGCAGTTCTGTTGCCCTTTACCTAGTCCCTGGTCACAGTTTCAGGGCAGAGTGAAAAAGAGGCCTGTCCAAGATAGTGACTTGAATTCCTGGAGTTGCAAGCTCCTGATTCTTTACAAGGAAAGGAAAGAGTTCAGAAGCCATCAGCAAAGATAGCAGAAGTGGTATGACTAGGCTTCAAGCTCAAAGTAATGTCTTATTTCCTATGTCTAGACTAATTCATGGAGAAATTACCAGGCAGAACCTGACCAAAAGGGAACTTATACTCTGAGCCAACAGTTTTTCAACTGTCATATAAGGGTTGAAAATGTGAAGTATTTCATAACAAAAACAGTTGCCCTAGAGCAAAGAGAAAAAAATTAAGAATGATTGGACTATTTGAATAATGTTATAAAAAAAGAGCCTAGATATCATATTTCAAGAAATCTTAAAACTGCCCAGATGTCTTAGACCCAGGGTAAAATAGAAAAGAAGGAATGCCACCTCCTAAAATAAATCCCAATATGAAAACTCTAAAGGACATAATAGCCAAAATCCAGGGCTTCAAGGTCAAAGAAAAATCATTGTAAGTAGTAGAAAGAAAGAATTCAAGTACCAAGAAGGCATGGTTAGAATCATACAATTTAGAAACCACAACTATTAAAGCAATGAAGAACTTAGATTACAATATGTCAGAAGGCAAAAGATAGGGGCTTAATAGCCAAGAACAACTTACTCAGGATAACTGAGTACAATGCTTCAAGGGAGAGGAAAATAGGGTGGGGGGTGGGGGGAGGGAATGGACCTTATTGAAATAGAGAATTTTCCAAGTATTCCTGCTGAAAAGACCAGAGCTGCAGAGGAAACTTTGACATGCAGACACAAGAGTAAAGAGAAATATAAAAAAATGTAAATATGAATAAACAATGAGGGTGTGTGGTGATAGAACCTGGAACATGACCTCTAGTCTACATAGAAAATATAAACTAAGGGGATGGCTAGGTGGTGCATTGGATAGAGCACCAGCCCTGGAGTCAGGAGTACCTGAGTTCACATTCAGCCTGAGACATTTAATAACTACTTAGCTGTGTGGCCCTGGGCAAGCCACTTAACCCCATTGTCTTGCAAAAAAAATAAAAAATAAAATAAAATATAAACTACCTTGAGTAATCAAAAACAGCAAAAGAAATTCCAACTATTTGTGGGGAACATTTGTACATGACCATAGGTCATCTCAGGCACTATGCTTCCTTTGTTCAATTTTTATTTAGTGTCTAACTCAACCTGAGTTTGGTGTAGGAATCCATTCCATTGTTCTGTCCTCTTATTGCCAAGGACTAGATCTTGGGAGTAAACTCCTTTAAACAACCCAATTAACCCTGATCAAATCTATTTACTACCAAGTTAGCATAGGCCCCTCTTTCTTCAGTATTTCACAATTCTCTTGGAGGGTCTGCCTTTCTACAATCATCATTTCAGGTAAGAACAGATCAGACTCCTTCCAAATGGCAGAGTTAGTCTACCTCCCCTACATGTCTTGTGCCCTTATAGTTTGTGGTATCAGCGGGATAGTCTGGTTCCCTACAAATCTTGTGTTACACAAGATAAATGCCTACATTCAAATATAGTGAAATAGTATATTTGTCCCTTCTGATCCCTATTAAAATTAGGGTTCATAGAGGAGCTCTAGTTGGAAAAGGTCCAGAGGATGATCTTATGGAAAGGGGCAGCTAGGTGGTATAGTAGATAGAACACCAGCCCTAAACTTAGGAAGACCTGAATTCAAATCCAGTCTCAGACATTTAATAATTACCTACCTGTATGACTTTGGGCAAGTTACTTAATCGAAAGAAAGAAAGAAAGAAAGAAAGAAAGAAAGAAAGAAAGAAAGAAAGAGAAGGAAGAGAAGGAAGGAAAGAAATATACTGGGGAAGGAGGAAGGGAAAGAAAAGATAGATAAAATACTCTCATACAATTAGGGCATGCTAGTATATATCTATACAAACAAAGAGGAGAGGGTAGAAGGAATTCTTGAATCTCATTGTCCTATTACCTGGTTAAAAAAAGAGCATAGAATTGGGTACAGAATTACATTTCATTTATCAATGACATAAGAAGAAAGGGGGGAAGCGGCTAGGTGGCGCAATGGATAGAACACCCACCCTGGAGTCAGGAGTACCTGAGTTTAAATCCGGCCTCAGATACTTAATAATACCTAGCTGTGTGGCCTTGGGGAAACCACTTAACCCCATTGCCTTGCAAAAAAAAAAAAAAAGAATGAAGGGGGAGGGGGAGGGGGAGGGGGAAATAGAAGAAAGGTAAATTAAGGAAGGGATTAGTTCAAAGCAAAATGAATTCCAAGGATGTACAAAAATACTTATGGTTCTTTTTCATGTGACAAACAATGAGAATCTGAGGGGAGCCTATAAATTGGGGAATGGATGAACAAGTCATAGTACATAAAAATGTTGGAATACTATTGTGCTGAATTTTTATCAGCACAGTATCCAACCAAGATTCCAGGAGATTAATGATGAAACATGTTACCCACTTCTTGGTAGAAGAACTCAGAATGCAAAACAAGATAGATAAAGTTTTACGATATGGCCAATGCCAGTGACTATATGATAGGTAGGGGTTTTGTTTTTTCAAGTGTTCTCATTGTAGGGAGGGAAGAGAATGAGAAAAGAATATTAATGACTGATTAGGACAAAGTGTATTTATGCATATATGTATGTATGCATATCACTATATATAATATATTTTCTATAAATATTATCTATATATTATTTTGATTTTATATATATACATATATGCATATATATACATATATATATATATATATATATATATATATATATACAATTAAAAAGTCAACAGCTTCTTTGCATTCAGTCCATTTTAGAAAACTGAGCTTTCTTTTGGCATCATGCAACTCAAAAAACTATACCTCAGATCAGTCAGGTATATTCCAAGGGATTCCAAGCCTACCCCCACTCAAAACATATACCTCCAGCCCCAATCCTAACATAATATCAAAAATTTCACCATTAGGCAGTCAGTCCCTTAGATTAAAATATCTAGCTTTAAGAGTCATTATCCATTATCAACTCCTCAATATGAAAAAAGATGGGATAATGGAAAGAACATTCTGTATCTGGAGTCTGAAAACCTGCTTCAAATTCCAGCTCTCCTATTTATTATCTATATGCCCTAGGCAAGGCAGCTTGCTTCTCTGTGATTGTTTCTTCTTCTGTAAAACTGGGGTGGATTATAATCTTCATGGTCCTATCCAACACTAAACCCCACAATCTTAATTGTCATTTGATAGATGGGAAATGTGATAGATGCTTTGAGAGATAACAGGGATGAGTCCATAGAATGGGTCATTATCCGGGAAAGCTAAGATCAGATAGAGCTCCACAGAATATGGTTCATGAAAGCCAGGTAAGAGACACTGAACAGAAAATGAGAGTATCAAAATGTTAACATGGAACTCTCCCATCATCACTGAGCATCATTCCCTAGAAGAGCCAATGACTGAAACCATGAGTGTGTGATATTTTCCCTCCCCTTCTGCTCCATATCATTATCCCATCCATTTTGGGGAGACAAATATCAATCATTATCAAAGAATCAAAAAGAACCCATGGGGGCAAGGAGAAGGAGGAATTCTTTAGTCAAGGAGAGAATCAGTAAAAGCTGAGATACCCTAGGCTGACTCAGCATTCATCCTTCTCCAAATCATATTCTCTAATGTTTCCAATTGAGTGTGAGAGGTCATCTTGATCCAAAGTAGAGTACTTTATAATTTCTAAATAGGGTACAAAATGATGACTCTCCCTTCTCCAAGAGAAATGAAACATAAAAACACAAACCCTTGTTTAAAGGGGGGAAAAACCCCACAACTCCCTCTGGATCTAGTGCAGAATTAAATTTTATGAGTTAGCCAACAGCAGGCCAAGCAAGGAACAAAGCCAGCAGGAAGCGACTTTTCAAAGTAACTGGAGTTGACAATGAAACTTGCAGTTGAGGGGGAGAAAAAGGAGGTAATAGAGGCAGAAAGTGGAATCTTTTATCTTTCACCTGAGCATGTCCTTTTCATATGCTAAGTGCAATGCAAACTAACAGGGAGAAGGAGTTTAACATTATCATTTAAAAAGGCCTGACAATCCAGCTAAGAACATCTCCCCCTGAGTCATATGCCACCCAGGGTTACAATGAATAAAGTAATAACAGGAAGATACAACTGCATCATGCCAGGTCTAGAGGACTGGGCTGTAATTATGTCAAACAATGACAATCTCCTGGGGAGGGGCATCATTTCCTGCCCCTGCAGAACTCACAAATCACACCGTGCTGGAACTTGGCAAACTGCACTGTAATTGGAACAAATTTGCTCTATCCCTGGCTATGAGCTCTAGTGGAAGAATGTCACCTGGAGAAGGATGCTCCCTGCCCAGGTTAGACATCAAATGGCCATATTGTTACAGTCAACCAGAAACCAAATTCACATTTAATCCAAAGAAAAATCCCTGACTCTATTCTTTAGGACTCTATATTTTGTTCATTTCAGGATCTCTAAACATGAGAAGCACATGCCAAAGGAACTTAACCAACACATCTGAGAGTTGATTTTTTGATCTGCAGATCTTTTCACAAGGCCTGATGGTACTTCTAAAACATTCATTTAATCCAAGTCATTAATTTAAACTCTCTTATCCACAGCTTGGTGACAACAGAATAGACCACTTAGAAAAGGTAAACAGTGATCACTAGGAGCCTGCATGGGTTCATGAAGAGCATGGTATAATTTAAAGCTTTTAGAATCACAGAAACTCAGAATTGGAAGGAGCCTCAAAGACCAGTTAGGCCAAGACACATATTTTAATAATAATACTCTTTATAACATGTTTGAGAAGTAGTCACACCATCTTTGCTAGAAGTGAGGAATTTATTAGATCCCAAGTTAGCCCATTCCATTTCAGAATAGCTCAAATAGTTAGGGACTTTGATCTTATCTGAATGTGGAAGTCAGTTCAAATCAGTTTAATAATCAATTGTTAAATTTTCAGTGTGAACATTTATACTATAAAAATTAGTGTGTGCATGTGTACGTGCACACACACACACACACACAAACACACATGAAAAAAGATAAAAAGCAAAGAACAGCCAGATGACAAAGTTGATAAGAATGCACCAGGCCTGGAATCAAAAAGATTCCTCTTCCTAATCTCAGGGACTTACTACCTTTGTGTTTCTGGGAAAGTCATTTACTTTTACTTCCGTTTTCTCATACAGAACATGAGATAGAGCTAAAGAAGGAAATGGAAAGTCACTCCAGTATATAGTATCCAAGAAAACCCAAAATGGGGTCATGAAGAGTCAGATCCTGTAAAATGACTGAACAACAGCTCCCAGCTAGCCTGAGGACAGGGAGCAGAATTCCTTTAAGAAGAAGCTTGATTTATTGTCCTATTGTCTATACTTAAAATGACAAAGCAAAAGTTAATAATACAGATTAAATTTAAAGGTATCATAAGAAAATTGTGTTTTATTTTCTAGAGAGGCAGTAGTTTAACATTTGTCAGCCCTGCCTCAAACTTGAATTTGACAGATATAGATATAACATATATTGTATGGTCCCTCGTTAGAAAGTTATTTATAAAAAATGTTATAGCAAAAAAAAAAAGTAAGGCACCTCTATTTGGTCTATGTTGAATTGTCACTTTTAATAGTAACCTAGGGTAGGTAATGGATTAGTAAGGAGAGTATGGTACCATCACCTATGAATGCAGCAGGCTAATTCAGATCACCTCTCCCTTCCACATCCAAGATTCTCAGACTCTTTTAAAACCATCTTTTATAATAAACTTTATTTCCTTCTCTTATTTACAATGAGTTCTTCCCACATCTCACCCAGATTTTGCTCAGAGATTATCCAGATAGTTGGTGTAAAGGAGGTCTTTTCAAATGTTCTCCACCTTTGTCTTCACCTCTGACTCTCATAATCTTTGGCTCTCTTTAAGAGGCTTCTTCTGATTTCCCAATTAAATCATTATGTATTTATGTTTTATATGATTCATTTATTTATTTGTGATCAGGTTGTATTTTCAGTAGCATAAACCACCTTGAGAAGAACTGCCTCACTTTGGTAATTCTATCCCCAGAATTTAGTCACCCTATGTCCCACTGGCACATAGTACACAGTCAATCACTATTTATTAATTGAGAGCTTAGTTAGGTTACAGAACTTTGCCAATAAAGGATTATCTTGGAGAGTATATAGATGCAAATTTCTCTTGTATCCCTCTTGTATGTATTGCCAAGAGCTAAGGCAAGAAAAGAATCATTAGGCTATATTTACAAAAAAGAAGGAATACTAAGTGATCTCTGAGATTCTTTATAAATTGAATAATCTCTCTCTCTAGATGTTCTTGTGGACAAGATGGAAAAAAGATAGATTTGGTGATCATGCAGTTGGTTAAATTCAGAACTAGTTGAATGACTTTAATTGATATTCGGAACTAGAAGGAATTTTAGAAATCATGTGGTCTACATTTTACAGATAAGAAAACTGAGCTCCAGAGAGGTGAGGTGAAACAGATATTGGTTAGCAGAGTAAGGATTCAAACAATGGTACTCTAAATTCAAACTCAAACATTTTTCATTACATCTCTCTGTGACAGTGTTGCTGAGTGAAATGGTGTCAGTGAAAAAGTATCCTCTGATTGTGGGTGGGGGCTGAAGAGGATGGGGGTGGGGAGAATTCATTTAAGAAAAAAGATGAATCTACATTTATCAATATAGGATAGATGTCAAGTTCATCAAAACATATACAAATAGCAAAATGAATAATAACCAGTCTTTGGAGCCAAATGGTATCATACCCACATGGCAAACACAATTACTCACTCTGGGAGAGTGGGCAGGAGATGATCAGGATAAATTAAAATACCAGACTATATTATTACTATGATGAACTCAGGCACAAGGAATAGTGAAAACATACTGCTTATTCTGGAGGTCCCAGAATGTCAGTCTATATAATTTAGATTTAATCTTAAAGATATAAAGTAATCTTTGATGGTTTTTGAGCAGGGAAATAAAATGTTTTAGAAAGATTAATGTGTCTCATTCTGATACCCCATTGCTGCATCAAAGTAATCAGTGAAATAATATTTATAAAACACTTTTAAAATTTAAAGTGAATAATAAATACTAAGCTATTATTATTATTATTACTATTATTAGTGAGCCTGGATTCCTGAGGGCTATAAAAGGGAAATTCCAGATCTGAGTGATTCTAACAATTTGAAAGTATTTTCCATATAGACATGGGGACTGACTGGGTCTAAAGTCTGAGGACTAGTCCAAAGTAAGTACAGAGAGGCTGATTATCAGCAGTCTTGCTCCTAAGTAATCAATTGTTTGATCCTGGAGAACAATGAAGCTGGAAAAAATATATTAAATGGTCCTCAGTCCTTTGGAAACCTCTTCTATTTGCAGAGGCTGTTAGAATGGCAAAGAAGGAATTCAAGGACAATGTTTTAAAGGTTTTATATTTTTTGTAGACATTAATTTTAATTGTTGGTACATGTGATATCCAATGATTAACAAGTAGATATACCACTGGAGGAAGTCAGTTTCATCAACATTAACTTTCTTTTGATATAAATGAAGCCAGAAGACAAGAAGTTAGTGTTGAATGGACAATGACTCATAAGCTCTCCTCAGAAAGGTAAACTAAGTGTTGGCCCCAAAGAAAAAAGAAATATAACTTCACAGGATACATGGTCATTGAGCCTTGCAAGGCTCAAGTTAAACATTGATCCATCTCAAGAGAAGGCATCTGGTGCCATGCAAGGTGAAGAAGGCTCACCACTATCCATTATTAGTCACCATCTCCATCCTACACACCCTGGACTATAAAAGAATAAATGGAATAAGCATAATTAAACACATCCTTGGAGTGAAAAGGACACCATATGGGGAATGAAAGGAGAAGAGAAAACACAATTGTTATGGAGAGACTGAGTTATTAGCCTGAATCCATGACAAGGAAAAGTTTGTAACTAGAAAATGATCTGCCTGTGGAAGTGGACAGGGTGGAGAGAGTTTGTGAGAGATTCATCTAGGTATGGATTCCCCATGGAGTTTGATAAGTATCACATGTAGATTCCAGGAAGTATTGCAGCAACTCTAGATCTTAAGAATTGCATTCTCTCCTAAATTGAACCTTGATTTGTGGATTTAGGATCAAGAATTGAATATGTTATATAAAGTCAGGAAACCTGAATGTATACCATTAGTCTTGGTGTTTTCCCACAGAGCAATTTTAACATTAAAAATAGTAATGGGTACTTCCGGCCAAGATGGTGGAGAGAAGGCAGGCATTGTTTTAAGTGCTCCTGGTTCCCAGGTCTCAAAAAAAAAAGCATGAAAGACACTTCTTAACAGAAATTTGATCTCCAAAACCCATAAAGAGAAGCTAGGAGAAGAACACCTACCAACAAAAATCTGTCTCAGGGGACTGTGGGTGAACCAGGAGTGGAGAGCAGAGGGCCAGTGCAGGGACAGCAGTGGGATGAAGCCAGAGGACTGGCCTTAGTATCAGGTCTGAGAACCAACTTTAGCCACAGAATCTTTGGCTGGATGGACAGAAGTGACGGGAAAGTGAATTCCAACACAGAGAGTCACAGAGCATGACTGGAAATCGACCAGCTGGGCAAGGATCCTGAGCTCCATACTTTTAGCGGAGCCCTCTTCCCAGAACTAAGAGTAAATGGCCCCACCCCCACCCCTTCATGCTCAGGTGTGGGCAACAGAGTTCATTCAGCTGAAAGGGAGATTAACTGCCTCCCCTGGGGCCCAGCCCATTATTTTTTTTTATTTTTTTATTTATTTTATTTTTGTACAAATGATGTTTTTATACATTACTAAAATATTCTTGTTTAAGAATAAATATAATACCCCTCCCCCAAAAAATATAGACCCTCATGAGCAATAATGTAAAGGAAAGAGGAAAAAATTAAAATTAAAATTAAAATTAAAAAATAATAATAGGGGCAGTCAGGTGGCACAGTAGACAGAGCACTGGCCCTGGAATCAGAAGCACCCAAGCTCCAATCCAGCCCCAGACACCCAACAATCACCCAGCTGTGTGATGCTGAACAATCCAGCCAAACTCCATTGCCCCACAAAAACTAAAAAAAAAACCCAAAACAAAATAAAATAATAATTATAATAATAATAATAACAGTAATAGGGGCAGCCAAGTGGCGCAGTGGCCAGAGCACTGGCCCTGGAGTCAGGAGCACCCGGGTTTGAATACAGCCTCAGACACCCAACAATCACCCAGCTGCATAGCCCTGGGCAAGTCTCCCAACACCATCTGCCCCACAGCCCCCCCCAAATAATAATAATAATAATAATAATAATAATAATAATAATAATAATAATAATAATAATGTGCTTTAGTCTGTGTTCCAACACCACCAGCTCTGTCATGGGTGGATCACATTTTTTAGGATAAGTCCATCACAAAAGCTACTTCCGTATTTTTCCACTGTTGCCTTTGCTGATCACAACTCCCTCCATTCATACTTCCCCAATACCATACACTATATTTTCTCATTCCTTTCACTCTGTCCCTCTTCTTAAATGTGCTGTAGGGTAGCTGAGTGGCACAGCAGACTGATCACTGACTCTGGGGCCAAGAGGCCCAGAGCCCATATACCAACCCTAAGGCCCAGCAACCACCTGGCCCTGTGGTCCCAGACAGGCCATCCAATCCTAACCCCTTGCAAAAAATAAAAAAAGAAAATGTGTTATATCTGACCAGTCTCCCCTGTGGTCCATCCTTTCCTCCATCACTCACATCCCCCCTTACCCCATCCCCCTTCTCTCCTTCTTAATCTAGAGGCCTATACCCCATTGAGTACATATGCTGTTTCCTCTCCAAGCCACCTCTGATGAGAGCAAAAGTTCCCCCATTTCCTCTTGCCTTTCCCCTTTCCATATCATTGCAACAGCTCATTGTAATAAAATAAAAAAATCTTATTTTATGAAATATCTTAGGCTATTCCACCTGTCCTTTCTCTTACTCCCATTACATTTCCCTTTTAGCCATTGACTCCATTTTTTACATTATATTATATCTTCAAATTCAGCTCTCTCTTGTGCTTCATCTATAAAAGCTCCTTCTACATGCTCTATTAAATGGGAAGTTTCTTATGAGTATTATCAGTATCATTTTTCTATGCAGGAATACATGCAGTTCATCATCATTAAGTCCCTCATATTTTACCCTTCTCCTCCACTCTCTATGCTTCACCTGAGTCCTGTATTTGAAGAACAAACATTGGTTCAGCTGGCCATTTTAATAGGAACATTTGAAATTCTCCTGGTTGATTGAAAGTACATCTTTTTTCCCTGGAAGAAGACATTCAGTTTTGCTGAATAGTTGATTCTCAGCTACATTCTGAACTCTTTTGAATTCTGGAATATTATATTCCAAGTCCTACAAACTGTTAATGTAGTTGCTGCTAAGTCCTGTGTGATCCTGACTATAGCTCCATGATATTTGAATTGTATCCTTCTGGCTGCTTGTAATATTTTCTCTTTGGCTTGGGACTTGGCTATAATATTCCTGGGGATTGGTATTTTTTAATCTCTTTCTGAGGGAGATCAGTGGATTCACTCAATTTCTATTTTGCCCTCTGCTTCTAGCATATCTGGGCAATTTTCCTGTAGGAATTCTTTAAATGATGTCAAGATTCTTTTCCTGATCATGACTTTCAGGCATCCCAATAATTTTAAAATTATCTTTCCTGAATCTGTTTTCCAAATCAGTTGTTTGTTCAGTGAGATGTTTCACAATTTCTTCTAATTTTTCATTCTTTTGGTTTTGAAGTATTGTGTCTTGACTTCTCATAAAGTCAGCAGCTTCCTTTACTTCCATTCTACTTCTGAAGGATTGGTTTTCCTCAGAGAGTTTTCTTATCACTTTTTCCATCTGCTTTTTAAAACATTCTTCTCAATAACTTTTTGAACTGTTCTATCCATTTGATCTATGCTCTAACCCCATGGAGCATAGCCTTTCCGTTATTTTCCAGGTAACCTTGACTCAATGGATCCCTCTGTGGGTTGTGTCTCTCGAAAATTTAGTTAGAGGATTTATTTTATAAGTTTTGAAATATTATGGAGAGAGAGAGCATCTGAGAGATTATAGAGAGAGAGCACCTAAGAGACACTCTTCTTCTCTCGCCATCTTGGCTTTGCCCCTGGCCCAACCCATTATTCAAGGTCAACTCAAACCCTGCTGCTGAGGGCCTCAAACACCCCAGAGAGGGCAACCAGTGGTCCCTACTGGCTGGCTCTTGGAATTACTAAGCAAAGTGAACAAAGCCTTTAGGTTTTTCAAAAGCAAACAATGGAGAGACAGCCCCTCCCTCAACACAATATTCTAAGAAAATGAATAAAGGTAATCAAAAAGGGGGACCAATGGAGAAATACTTAGAAGAAATATATATTCTAACCCAGAGAGATCTAGCACTTCTGAGGAGAATATGAATTGGTCACCAGTCCAGAAAAACTTCCTTGAAGAAATCAGGAAGGAGTTTAAAAATAAACTGGAAAAATTGGGAGGGGAAGCTAGGTGGCACAGTGGATAGAGCACCAGCCCTGGAATCAGGAGTACCTGAGTTCAAATCCTGCCTCAGATACTTAATAATTACCTAGCTGTGTGGCCTTGAGCAAGCCACTTAACACCATTTGCCTTGCAAAAACAAGTAAAAAAATTAGGAAAAGAAACTCAAGAGAATATTAACATGTTACAAAAGAAAATTAACATCTTGCAACAGTAAAAACAAATTCTTGTAACATACAATTGAACTAATACAAAATGAGAGTAATCCTCTCAGATCTTCAATTGGGCAAATGCAAAAGTAAAATAATTCTCTCAAAACTACACTTGGGCAAATGGAAAACTCCTTCAAAAACACACTTGACCAATTGGAAAATGAGTTGCAAAAGGTAAATGAAGAAAATTATTCTCTAAAAAAAAAGAATGGAATCTATGAAAACTAACAACTCCATGAGACAATAAGATTCTGTTAAGCAAAACCAAAAGATCAAAAAAATAGAAGAAAATGTAAAATACCTCATCAGCAAAACCACTGATCTCAAGAATAAATCAAGAAGGGACAACCAGAGAATTATAGGTCTTCCTGAAAACACTGAAGAGAGAAAAAAAAAAGCCTGGACATAATATTACAGGATCTAGTGATGCAAAATTGCCCTGATATCATGGAACCAGAGGGCAAAATAGTTATTGAAAGAATAATCGATCTCTTCCAGAAAGAGATCCTCTAAGGAAAACACCAAGGAATGTTGTGGCCAAATTCCAGAAATATTAGATAAAAGAGAAATTCCTGCAAGCAGGCTGGAAGAAACAATTTAAATACCAAGGAACCACAGTAAGGACAGGACCTGGATACAACAACATTAAGGGATCAAAGGGCCTGGAATGAGATATTCCAAAGAGCAAGGGAGCTTAGAATGTAGCCAAGAATCCACTATCCAGCAAAGCTGAGCCTTCTCTTCCATGGGGAAAAGATGGACATTTAATGAAATTGGAGCTAAATCAGAAAATTTGGACATCAAACAGGAAGCTTAAGAGACACATGAAAGGGTAAAAAAATGGTAAAGAGAAAAACTACTATCCAATATAATGAAAATAGCCATATTCCCACCTAGGAGAAAAATTCTCACAACTCTTGAGAACTGTAACTCTATTAGAGAGAATATACTTAGCTGGAAGTGATGGTCACTCATGACTTACCTGTGAGACTGATATGCAATAAGATGAAATTGGTTATATCCCTAAGTGGGAGAAAGACTCTAATAACTCTCAAGAATTATAACTCTATTAGAGAGAATATACTTAGCCAAAAGTGATGGACACTCATGACTTTTCTGTGACACAAATAGAATGATTTAAAAACAATTTTTAAAAACAATTTAAAAACAATACTTCCTTTAAAAGGGGGAACAGTAAGGAGATGGGAGGATGGAGGAGATTGAATGGGGTAAATCTCATTACATTAAGAGGTTCAAAAGACCTATTGTAATAGAGGGGAAGAAGAGAGACAGTGAAAACCACTTGAATCTTCATCTCATCAGACTTGGCTTAAAGTTAATTTACACACACTCAGTAAAGTTAAAAAACTTACCTTACCTTTCAAACATTGAAAGGGGAAAAGAGGAGGGAGAATGGGGAGGGGGAGAAAAAGGGTAACTAACAGAAGGGAAAGAAGAAAGGGGAAAAGAGAAAGGGAAAAAAAGGGAGGGGGGTTGATATAGGAGGGCAAACACACTGAAGGAGACTGTATTCAGAAACAAAATACTGGGGAATATGGACAAAGGGTAAAAGGGGGGAAAATACAGAGGGAAGATAGCACGAAAGGCAATAAAGAGAAATTATAACTTTGAATGTGAATGAGATGAACTCTCCCTTAAAACATAAGCAAATAGCAGAGTGGATTAAAAACCAGAATCCTACAATATGGTGCTTATAAGAAACTCATTTGAAGCAGAGAAATACCTATATAGTAAAGGTAAAAGGTTGGAGCAAAATATATTTTGCTTCTGCTGTAGTGAAAAAAGCAGGGGTAGCAATCCTTATCTCAGACAAAGCAGCTGCAAAAATAGATAGCATTAAAAGAGATAAAGGAGAAAACTATAACCTCCTAAAAGGTACCATAGATAATACCAAATATGTATGCACCCAATGGTACATCATCCAAATTCTTAGAGGAGAATTTGAAAAAATTACAGGAAGACACAGACAGCAAAACTCTACTCAACCTCTCTCTCAACCTCACTCTCAGATTTAGATCAATCTAATCATAAAATAAACAAGAAGGAAGTTAAGCAGGTAAATGGATTGTTAGAAAACTTATATATGATAGACTTATGGAGGAAACTGAATGGGGGGATAGAAAGGAATATACTTTCTTTCTGCAGTACATGGCACTTACACAAAAATTGATTATGTCCTAGGGCATAAAAACCAAATAATCTATTGAAGAAAGGCAGAAATAGTGAATATATCAGGGGTGGAGCCAAGATGGCAACCAGAAAGGATCATATCTTAGGTACTCTCTCAAAAAACTCATAAGTTAAGGACTGTAACTAAATTTTTGAGAGACAGAACCCACAGAGGGACCCAATGAGGCAGTTCTCCTACTCAAGGTAACCTGGAAAAGAGCAGAAAGACTCTGCTCTCCCAGGTTGGAGGGGTGGCCTGCCAGAGGGGTGGCCCACCAAGGCAAAAGAACTTCAGCCTCCAGAAGGCAGCCTCAGGGGGCTGGGAGCCACAGGTCACGGGGGGGGGGGGGGGGGGGGGGGTTCCTGAGCTATGCCTCAGGGAGAGCACCAGGCACAAATTGGGGGAACAGCATGGGACCTCTGCCAGAGCCAGCACATGAAGCCAAGCCCTTAGAGCACACAGCAAGCAGCGTGGCCAGCACAGCCCAGATCCAGGAACAGAAGCAGGAGGAGCTGGTAAGCAGGAGCCCCCAGGGCATGTGCCCATTGAACCTATGAAGGGGAGTGAGGAGAGACTGCCTAGCCCTGCCCCAGAGCAGGACTCTGGGGCTATGATGACATTCAGATCTTGATCGCAGTCTACCCCCCCCCCATAGAACAGCAGGGCCCCCCTCCACCTCAGTCCCATGGCAGATGGGGGCGCATATGGTCATTCACAGATCAGGAGGGAGGACAGAGCCTCACGTACTGAGACCCTTGTGGGAGTGTCCCAAAATCTCAGGAAGCACCCCGAAAACAGGCTAAGGCTGGGAAAATGGAAAGAAGAGACATAAGAAGAACACCATTGTGAAATATTTTGCAAATGAGCCCAAAGGGGGATCAAAATACTCAGTCGTCTGGAGATGAGGAAGCACAAGCTCCTGCATCTAAAGACTCCAAGAAAAACAGAAATTGGGCTCAGGCTATGACAGGCTCAAGAAAAAACTTTGAAAATCAAATGAGGGAGTTAGAAGAAAAACTGGAAAAATAAATGAGAGAAATGCAGGAAAAACATGAAAATGAAGTCAGCAGTTTAGTCAAGGAAATGCAAAAAAAAGTGCTGAAGAAAATAGCATGCTAATGACCAGCTTAGGTCAAATGGATAAAACAGTTCAAAAAGTTATGGAGGAGATGAATGCTTTAAAAAGCAAAATTGGCCAGATGGAAAAAGAGATAAGAAAACTCTCTGAAGAGAACAAATCTTTCAGACAAAGAATAGAGTACAGGGAGATTGATGAATTTACCAGAAATCAGGAATCAATACTTCAAAACCAAAAAAATGAAAAATTAGAAGAAAATGTGAAATATCTCATTGAAAAAACAATTGATATGGAAAACAGACTTAGGAAAGATAATTTAAAAATTATTGGAATACCTGAAAGTCATGATCAGTTAAAGAGCCTTGACATCATTTTCAAAGAATTACTACAGGAAAATTGCCCTGATATTCTAGAAGCAGAGGGCAAAATAGAAATGGAGAGACTCCACCGATCCCCCCAAGAAAGAGATCCCAAATAAACAACCGCTAGGAATATTATAGCCAAGTTCCAGAACTCCCAAGTCAAAGAGAAAATATTACAAGCAGTCAGAAGGACACAGTTCAAATATCGTGGAGCTGCAGTCAGGATCACACAGGACTTAGCAGCAACTACATTGGAAGCTCGTAGGGCTTGGAATATAATATACTGGAAGGCAAAGGAGCTTAGAATGAATCTGAGAATCAACTACCCAGCAAAAATGAATGTCCTCTTCCAGAGAAAAAGATGGATTTTCAATGAACCAGGGGAATTTCAAATGTTCCTGTTGGAATGGCTAGAACTGAACAGAAGGTTTGATCTTCAGATACAGGACTCACCACTCAACTACCCTACAGCAAAGTCAGAGTGAAAGGGGAAAGAAAATATAGTACATGGTAGTGGAGAAATACAAAAGGAAGTAATTGCGATCAGGAATGGCAATGGTGGAAACATATGGAAAGTAGCTTTTGTCATGGACTTATCATAAAGAATGTGATCCACCCACGACAGAGGTGTTGGGGTTGGAACAAAGACTCAAGCACATTTTTTATTATTATTATTTTGGGGGGAGGGATCAGGGCAAATGGGGCTGGGTGGCCTGCCTGGGGCTGCATAGCAGGGTGATCATTGGGTGTCTGAGGCCAGATTTGGACCCAGGTGCTCCTGGCTCAGGGGCCAATGCTCTGTCTGCCACCTAGCAACCCCTACTATTATTATTATTTTATTTTATTTTGGGTCTTTGTTTCTTTTTTTTGGGGGGGGGGGTTTGCAGGGCAGTGGGGTTCGGGTGGCTTGTGTGTCACATAGCTGGGTGATTGTTGGGTGTATGGGGCCAGATGTGGGCTCAGGTGCTCGTGGCTCCAAGACTGGTGCTCCATCCATTGTGCCACCTGGCCATACCTACAATTGTTACTATTATTTTTTTAATTTTAATTTTTTTCTCTCTCCTTTATTTTATCGATCAAGCAAGTCTATATTTATGGGGAGAGGGGGTATTTCATTTACTCTTAAACAAGAATATTTTATTAATGTAAAAAAATTATTTGTACAAAATGAAAATAAATATTAAATTTTTAAAAATAGTGAATATATCTTTCTCAAATCAAAATACAATAAAAATCATATGCAATATTGGGCCAGAGAGAGATATAGACCCAGAACTAATTTGAAACTAAATAACCTCATTTTAAAGAATGATTGGATCAAGCAACAAATTATAGAAAGAATTAATTATTTCATCCTAGATAATGACAATAATGAACCAACATATCAAAACTTATAGAACACACTCAAGGAGTCTGTCAGGGGATATATTATATCTTTAAATGCTTGCATGAATAAATTAGAGAAAGAGGAAATCAATGACCTAAATATGCAATTTAAAAAAATTAGAGAAAGAAAAAGTCGAAAACCTCCAATTAAATACCAATTTAGAAATTCTAAAAATTAAAGGGGAAATTAATAAAATCAAAAACAAGAAAACTATTGAATTAATCAAGAAAATTGTAAAAGGTTGGAGCAAAATATATTTTGCTTCAGCTGAAGTAAAAAAAGCAGGGGTAGCAATCCTTATCTCAGACAAAGCAGCCGCAAAAATAGATAGCGTTAAAAGAGATAAGGAAGGAAACTTTATCCTCCTAAAAGGTACCATAGACAATAAAGTCATTTCAATATTGAATATATATGCACCCAGTGGGACAGCACCCAAAGTCTTAGAGGAGAAGCTGAAAGAATTACAGGAAGACATAGACAGCAAAACTCTACTAGTAGGAGACCTCAACCTCCCGCTATCAGATCTAGATAAATCACATCATAAAACAAACAAGAAAGAAATTAGGGAGTTAAATAGATTGTTAGAAAAATTAGATATGGTAGACTTATGGAGGAAACTGAATGGGGATAGGAAGGAATATACCTTTTTCTCTGCAGTACATGGAACTTATACAAAAATTGACCATGTACTAGGACATAAAAAACCTAATGATCAACTGCAGAAAGGCAGAAATAGTGAATACATCTTTCTCAGATCACAATGCAATAAAAGTCATATGCAACACTGGGCCAAGGAGATATAGACCCAGAGCAAATTGGAAACTGAATAACCTCATCTTAAAAAATGAGTGGACCAAAAAACAAATTATAGAAAGAATTAACCATTTTATCCTAGATAATGATAATAATGAAACAACATACCAAAACCTATGGGATTCATTCAAAGCAACTCTCAGGGGATATATTATAGCTCTAAATGCTTATATGAATAAATGGAGAAAGAGGAAATCAATGAACTAAACATGCAACTAAATAAATTAGAGAAAGAACAAATCAAAAAATCCCCAATCAAATACCACATTAGAAATTTTAAAAATCAAAGGAGAAATTAATAAAATTGAAAGCAAAAAAAACTATTGAATTAATAAATAAAACCAAATTTGGTATTATGAAAAAACCAATAAAATTGATAAACCTCTGGTCAATTTGATTAAAAAAAAGAAAGAAGAAAACCAAATTGCTAGTATTATAAATGAAAAAGGTGAACTCACCACCAATGAGGAGGAAATTAAAGTAATAATTCAAAATTATTTTGCCCAACTTTATGCCAATAAATTTGATAATCTAAGTGAAATGAATGAATATTTACAAAAATATAAGTTGCCCAGGTTAAATGAAGAAGAGATTAAATACCTGAACAACCCTATCTCAGAATAATAAATTCAACAAGCCATTAATGAACTCCCTAAAAAAAATCTCCAGGGCCTGATGGATTCACAAGTGAATTCTACCAAACATTTAAGGAACAATTGGTTCCAATCCTATATAAACTCTTTGGAAAAATAGGGAAAGATGGAACTCTGCCTAACTCTTTCTATGAAACCAATATGGTACTGCTACCTAAACCAGGAAGAGTTAAAACAGAGAAAGAAAATTATAGACCTATTTCCTTCATGAATATAGATGCAAAAATTCTAAATAAAATCTTAGCAAAACGACTACAACAAGTCATCACTAGCATAATACATTATGATCAAGTAGGATTTATTCCAGGAATGCAGGGTTGGTTCAATATTAGGAAAACTGTTAGTATATTCAATTATATCAATAACAAACCTATCAGAAACCATATGATCATATCAATAGATGCTGAAAAAGCTTTTGACAAAATACAGCATCCATTCCTATTAAAAACACTAGAGAGTGTAAGAATAAATGGACTGTTCCTTAAAATAATGAGCAGTATCTATCTGAAACCATCAACAAGCATTATACTCAATGGGGAGAGGCTAGAGGCATTCCCAATAAGATCAGAGGTTAAACAAGGGTGCCCATTATCACCACTACTATTCAATATTGTATTAGAAATGTTAGCATCAGCAATTAGAGAAGAAAAAGAAATTAAAGGAATTAGAATTGGGAAAGAAGAGACAAACTCTCACTATTTGCAGATGACATGATGGTCTACCTAGAGAATCCCAAGAAATCATCTAAAAAACTACTGGAAACAATTAGCAATTTTAGCAAAGTTGCAGGTTATAAAATAAACCCCCATAAATCCTCAACTTTCCTACATATGACTAGCAAGAAACAGCAGGAAGAGCTAGAAAGAGAAATTCCATTCAAAGTAACCTCAGACAGTGTAAAATACTTGGGAGTCTATTTGCCAAGACAGACTCAGAATCTTTTTGAAAACAATTATAAAACACTTCTCACACAAATTAAATCAGATTTAAATAACTGGGCAAATATCAACTGCTCATGGATAGGTAGAGCTAATATAATAAAAATGACAATTCTACCAAAACTAAACTACCTTTTTAGTGCCCTACCAATCAAAATTCCAAAAAATTACTTTAATGAGCTAGGAAAAAATTTGTAAGTAAATTCATATGGAGAAAAAAAAGTCAAGAATTGCCAGGAGCTTAATGAAAAAAATGCAAACAAAGGTGGCTTAGCACTACCCGATCTAAAATTATATGATAAAGCATCAGTCATCAAAACTGTTTGGTATTGGCTGAGAAATAGAGTGGTGGACCAGTGGAATAGACTAGGTGTAAAAGCAGGAGAGGATTATAGTAAGCTGCTGTTGGATAAACCCAAAGAGTCCATCTATTGGGATAAAAACTCCCTCTTTGATAAAAACTGCTGGGATAATTGGAAGTTAGTATGGAAGAAACTTAGATTAGACCAACACTTCACACCCTTTACCAAGATAAGATCCAAATGGTTACAGGACATAGACATAAGAAAACAATACTATATGCAAACTAGAAGATCAAGGAGTAGTATACCTATCAGAACTATGAAAAGGGAAGTAGTTTATGACCAAGGAAGAGATGGAGAACATCTTTAAAAATAAACTAGATAATTTTGATTACATTAAATTAAAAAAGCTTTGGCACAGACAAAAGCACTGTAAACCAAAATCAAAAGAGATGTAGTAAATTGGGAAACAAGTTTTACAACTAGTATTTCTGACAAAGGACTCATTTCTAAAATATACAGAGAACTGAGTCAAATTTTCAAATAAACAAGCCATTCTCCATTTGAAAACTGGTCAAAGGATATGCAAAGGCAATTTACTGATGAGGAAATCAAAGCAATCCATAGTCATAATGAAAGCATCTCTGAGGTACCACCTCACACCTATTAGACTAGCCAATATGACCAGAAAGAACAATGATCAACCTTGGAAGGAATGTAGGAAATCTAGGACACTAATGCATTGTTGGTAGAGCTGTGAACTCATCCAACATTTCTGGAGAGCAATTTGGAATTATGCCCAAAGGGCAACAAAAATGTGTATATCCTTTGATCCAGCAATAACACTACTGTGTCTATACCCTGAAGAGATTATGAAAAAGAGTAAAAGCATCATTTGTACAAAAATATTCATAGTACCTCTGTTTGTGGTGGCAAAGAATTAGAAATTAAGTAAATGTCCTTTGATTGGGGAATGGTTTAACTAACTGTGGTATATGTATGTCATGAATGTTCTATTAGAAACCAAGAGGGATGGGAATTCAGGGAAGCATGGAAGGATTTGCATAAACTGATGCTGAGTGAGATAAGCAGAACCAGAAGAACATTGTATATCCTAGTAGCAACATGGGGGTGATGATCAACTTTGATGGACTTGTTCATTCCATCAGTGCAACAATCAGAGACAATTTTAGGTTATCTGCAATTGAGAATACCATCTGTATCCAGAGAAAGAATTGTGGAGTTTGAACAAAGGCCAAAGACTATTACCTTTAATTTAGGGGAAAAAACTTTTATCTTATTATATAATTTTTCTATCTCTTATACTTTATTTTTTTCCTTAAGGATATGATTTCTCTCTTATCACATTCAACTTAGATCAATGTATACCATGGAAACAATGTAAAGACTAACAGACTGCCTTCTGTGCGGGGTGAGGGTAGGGAAGCAAGATTAAGGGGAAAATTATAAAACTCAAAATAAAATAAATATATTTTTAAAAAATAAATTGGTAATGATGAACCTTAATAGATCTTATAAATGAATAGCAGTTGTAAGTCCCTGGTGATATAAATATATGAAAAGAAAGAGTCTGAGGAGAATGAAGGACCCACAAATAAATCCAGAAACAGATTGTAAGATTATGAATACAAATAGATCTGTGACAAGCATAAGTAAACAAGGTTCTCAGGATTACAATTACTGTTTATAGACCAATACCAGTCTAGAGAAAATGAATAAGTAGAGACAGTCAAAGATGAAGCCTGTCAGACACTTCATACCTAGTCACTACATAATCTGATATTTGGTGATTTCTTGTTTGATATTTAAAGCTTTCTCCAGGCTTCGTAAAAATTACTCCTTCTTCCACTCTATGATCTAGTCACACTAGGCTACTTCCAAGTTTCTCACTCAAAACACTCATGACCTCTCTCTGCACCTTTGTATTGTCTGTGATTCCCACCTGAAATGCTCTCCCTCCTCCCCTACCTTTTGGAATTATTCTCTTGTTTCCTTTAAGAGTCAGCAGAAAAAATAAAATAATTTAATTTAATTTTTAAAAAGAGTCAGCAGAAGCATCATCTCCTACGTGAGGCTTTTCCTAATTTTCCAACACCACCACCACCTGCTAGACACTAGTGCCTTCCTGTCCAAGGTTACCTTGTACATCTTGTATATGTTTTATGCATGCTTACATATGTGTAACTGTTGCCTCTATTATAATCTAACATTTTTGAAGCAAAAATTCATTCACTTTTATGTCTGAGTCTCTAGTGTCTGGCCCACAGTCTTAAGAAATGATTGCTAATTGACTGATGAATTAAATGAGAAGCTAGGGCAAGGAAGGACAATGAAAAATGTATTGGAAAATATGTTTCAAGACTAAAATCAAAGTGCTCAAAGGATTATAGATTGTTCAGAATAGTCCTCCTCTGTCTCTCTCTCTCTCTCTCTCTCTCTCTCTCTCTCTCTCTCTCTCTCTCTCTCATCTCTCTGTCTCTATCTCTGTCTCTGTCTCTCTCTCTGTCTCTCTCTCTCTCTTTCTCCTCCTCACTCCTGCTCTATTTCCCTTGCTCTTTCTTCCCCTCTCTGTCTGTCTTTTCTCTTTCTCTCTCTGTATATAAATAGAAAACTGTATTATACATACACACACATATACACATATATATATATATATATATGAAACCATGTTACTTCCTAAAAAACTTCAATAGTTATTTATTACTACTAAGATTATAAAATAGCTCCTGAGCTTTACATTTAAGGTCTTTTGTTATCTGTAAGGCCACCACCCTATCTTACATGCCATTTTGTATAAAACATTATTACCTTTCATGAACTATAGTCCAGATAAATTATTTCCCCAATTCAACATTCCCCTACCTTCCTCCATATATTTGCACAAGCCAACTTCTATGCCTGAAATATACACATTAGAATTCAGTCTTGTCCTATTTAAAATATAGTCAACTGTATTTTTATAAAAATTGTGGTTCAATTTTTAAAAATGTGGTGCATTCAATGAGTACCTCCTATAATAAATAGGAATGATAAAATAGGGACATGTAATAAGGTACTCAAAATTCAATTAAATTCAATAAACATATTAAATACTAGGTGACATGTGAAATGTTGGAGATACCTTTTTTAAAAAAAATCCTCATCCTCAAGGAGTATACATTCTATTGATGTTGGGGGTGGGGGAGAGGGGCTGAGACTAACCACATGATATAAAAATACATCAAAACAAAAGATATACAAAAGGAGTAAAAAGGTTTCAAGAGGAAACCAGTGATAATAGTGTGAATTGAGAGGAAGAAAAAGAATTGAAAGACTATGACAGGGGCGGCTAGGTGGTGCAATGGATAAAGCACTGGCCCTGGAGTCAGGAGTACCTGGGTTCAAATCCAGTCTCAGAAACTTAATAATTGCCTTGGGCAAGCCACTTAACCCCAATGCCTTGCAAAAAAAAAAGAAAAGAAAGACTATGACAGAAGTATCTAAAAAATATGATGAATAATTGGAGTTTCCTTTTATAGTCAATCACAAAAAAGGGATGAGATGGCCTTCTCCTAGGAACTCTGGGAGAAATAATGACATACTTGCATAAGGTCTGCACAGTACTTTTCTCACAACAATGTTTGAAGATTATTTAGGTGTATTATTCCCATTTTGCAGATGAAGAACTTAAGCTTCTGAATGAGTGGATTGTCCCAAGTCACACAGTGAGCCCCTAAGGCAGAATTGTTATCAAGTATCCTGATTCTAAATAAAGTGCTATAATACAGTATCCTGCCATTCTTGAACATTGACTTAAACCTTTATTTGCCTTAATTACCTCAACTGTAAAATGTAGATAAAAATATATTTACTTCCCAGAGTCATGATGTAGATCAAATGAGACCATTTCTGTAATGTGCTTAGGAAAATGTCTGTCACATAGTAGACATGATATAAATGCAAGAGAATTGTTATAATCATCATTGTCATCGATCAAAAACCACTTATTAAGTCCCTGCTATAGACCAGAGCACTGTATTCAGTACTGGAGAGACCAAAGAGCTCAAAATTCTATTACAGAAGACAATATGAATATATGGAAGTATAACCATAATATGTGATAGGGTTTTTTTGGTTTGGTTTTGTTTCTTAGGGGAGGTAGGTGAGGTAGTAGTAGTATCTGGCCACATCAATAAAACTTTTTAAAGAAGAAAGCAATTCTAGCAAGAAAAATACCTCAGGTAGTTTAAACTGAAGAAAGATACAAAAGACTTGGCTATATGACAGATACTATAATTTAAAAGCAACTGAACTGAATTTCAGAGACCAAGAGACACTAATGATGAACTCCTTTGAAAAGTTTCTGATGATTGTTCATGCCTCTAACATGTTATTTAGGGTGCCTATTCAACATAAGGAGATCCTAAGGAAGCCCATCAAACAAGAATAATGGGAATAAACGCATCTTTCTCCCTTCCATTACCCCTGCCATCCTTCACAGTTGGAAGGGTAGGCACTGGAAAGGCAAGAGACTGGTTGAGTAAGCTATTGACTTTTATATTTAGAAATCCAATGCTATTCATCAGCATCAATATTTTACAACTTAATCAACTTAGTCCTACTCTGGGTTTGGACCATTTCCATCATCATGAGTACTCACAGAATCCTGACAGCTGAGAACCTCTAGGATGCTGTTGAGTAATTCAACACAATATTTCTTCTCTTGGACTTGGTATTGCTGCTCATCTTTTGGTTCTAGTAGCTCCTTCAGTTCCTTGGTGATGACTGGGAGCAGAATATCCCGGCATTCTATAAAGGAAAATAGTTCCTTGGGTAAAGTGTTTATTTTAAATGAGCAATGAAAATTATTACAGTTTATAAGCAAACTCTCCTGGAAGAAATAAAAAATCATGATGTTCTTGCTGTGTTTGAGAACTTTGAATATGATATTCCTTTGGAATTCTTGACCGTGGAGTTCCCTCCCATTTCTAACAACATAAATTTTCATTAATATGCTCCCCAGGGAAATGACAAACCTCAAACTTGGAAGAAACACATGATGCTTTGCAGTTCAAAGTGAGTCAAAAGAAGTTTCACTGTTATTGTGAACTTGGAGTTAGAAAATTTTAGGTTCAGATATTTACTAGCTGTGTAGTCTTGAGCAAGACACATAACCTATATAGTTCTCAGTTTCTTTATCTGTAAAATGAGGACAATGGATCTTGATAATTACCACTTTCCACCTCTGTATTTATGATCATAGGTGACCTTATGTATATGATCCTACTTATGACAATATAAGCTCCTTGAAATTAAAAACTGTTTCACTTCTATCTCTATATTTTAAGGCAGCAGATGGAAGTCACTTAATAAATACTGACTAATTGATTGATCAAACCTTAATAGTGACCTACAATACAACATTACTAATCTAATTCCAAGAATACTTTTTTATCATTAGATTTTTATTCTAATTAGAGATTAGAGACAAGTCAGATACTTTATTTGATTTTGATTTTTCTTTACCTATGATTCTCAGTGGCCAACAAGAATAAACATACATACATAAAGGATGAAAGGAAATTGCCACAGGTTAATTATACATGACAAGGTGAAACCAACAATCAGCCTGAGAATATGGTATAAGCTAAAATGAAGGCAAACTGAGGCACAAAGTTTCAAGTATGATCAATTTATTAGTAAAGCATGAATTTACCAATAAATGGGATCTCTACTTTCTTAGGAAAACTAAGACCCGAAATGGAGAGGATAATTCTCTTTTATAGGTTTTGGGGAGTACAGAGCCAAAAAACAGGATTTTTTATATAGTGAACAAGTTATGATTGATTACAACAGGTCCACATCATGAATGGCAAAATCAATATGATTGGTTAGAGAGTTGAGGAATGGGAGGACAATAAGTTGAAAATTGGGATGAGAGGGTTAGCAACAATCCCCTCCTTTCCTCCTATGATCAATAAATGGTCATTGTTTGAGTTTACCTTGCAAGATTTAGAAATAAAGGACTAGACTTTTTGGATAACAAACTAGACATCCTTGTCAAGACCATGGTGTGTAAAGACACTAAACCAGCTTCTCTGCTGTTCACCAAGATCCTTCAAGATTAACAGATATCCTTGAACAAAGAATGGAACAAAAAATAGTGGGAGAACTATTTACTGTAAAATCATTATAGAGCAAATGAATTTTTGAACTAATTTTAGAAACAAAGAACCATGTCTTAAACAATTACAAGACAAAAATCAACCAATTGCAAATAGGATCGACTAAAAGGTGAAACAGAATCTATGTGATTATTTCAATTACGTGATTTAAAAAAAAACTGTTGGCTATAGGTTTGGATTTGAATCTCAGCTCTGTCATTCACTACCTGTGTGATATTCACCATTACTGAGCTTCTGTGTTTCCTTATGTATAAAATAGATTTCCTTCCTATTTATAAAATAAGTAGATTGGATTGGGTAATCCCCAAGATCTATTTATGCTCTCCATCTATGAGCTTACACTCCTCTTCCAACCTTGAGCATCCTTGGGAAAAAAACAAATATTTCTTATCCAGTGGAAAAGAACTATATCCAGTTAGCTGTGTAAATACAGCTCTCTTATGAGCTGGGGCCAAATGGATCCCCCTAAGGAGCAGTGGAGAATGGGTCTATCAGACTTCTTGCTAAAATACCATGGACCCCAGGGAGGTATGAATTCAAGGGAAAAGACTGATCTGGGGGTTTTTTGCTTCCTAAATATGCCTTATTAGGCAAGACAATTCACCCTCCAAGATCTGACTACCCATTTCTAAAATGACTCAGTTGGGCTAAATGATCATTAAATCATTAAGGTCCCCTTCCATTCCAATTCTCTGAAATTATAAAATAAAGTTATGAATGGAGCTCTAAGTATAGAGAAAAAAGGTATTGGATAGGTAAATAGAGAGACTAGAGATGTGGGCATGTGTTATTCACAACTGACTGAGGTTTTTGAGAGCTGTATTATGAGCCACCAGCAGGAAAAGAGCTTTATCAATCTGAAAGTCATTTGTTGCCCAGATTATCAAAACCAGAGACTCAACTAGACAGAGGCTGGCAGTGCAGAGAGTCAGCAAGTTTTCAGCTGAGGAAACCATTAATAATGTGGTCTACTTCTCCGAAAGTAATTTGTCTTCCCTTTAACCACAATTTACAAGAACCTTATGGTTCCTCTGTTCAGAAATAAAATAATTTTTCACTTTCATAATTGGAGTTGTAAAAATCACATTTGTTCATGCAACCTCAAGAAGCAGCATTTTTAAATTGTTACTTGATTGTCAAACAAAAAAGGCAGTTTTGAAAAATAAATATTGCAGAGCCTTGAATAAATTTTCATAGTCAGTTCAAATGAATATCAGAGATCTGTTAATACAGTTTCAATCCTGGGCCTCTAGCATTCAGTACCAGACAAAAGACCTGGAGATCTGCAGTCAGATGACAAGTCCAAATTGTAATTCAGACTAGCCACTTAAGACCCAGCAAGGATACACCTGCTCTTTATAATTTAATAGGAATGAATTTTGTGATTTTCTATTCTTTTTTAGTAGCTGCAAAGAGAAAAATCTAGAGCATAGAGTTGCCCAATTTTGTATTTCTCCAAAAAGACCTTTATAATCTGGCAGTAGGTAACACCTGAATCCCTTGCCCTCTTGAGGTGCTGCCAGTGTGATAAGCTATTAAAATCATTTTGGAGTTCGTGTTGGATGTACTTTGAATACAAATCACCCTTTTATTCCATTCCTCCTTTGTTGACCCAAGAAAGGAACTGGCAGTGTAGTCAGAAACAAGTAAAATATGAAAACATATGTGTGTAGGGGATAGGGAAGGGTTGGGAGAGGAATCATAGGATCATATATAGTTGTAAGGAACCCCAGAAACCATCTAGCCTTCTCTCCTCCCTTTTCTAGGTAAAGGAAATGAGGCTTAGGGATATTAAGTGATTGGTCCACAGTCATAATGGCAAATACATCACAGACAAGATTTGACCTAGAGGAGAGGTCCTCTGACTTAACAACTGAGGTTTTTAACCTGGAGTTGTTCAGCTTTTGATAACTTTATAATTTTGATAATTGTATTTTGGTAATATTGGTTTCCTTTGTAATCATATATTTTAGTCAAGTCAAGTCAATAAGCATTTAGTAAATATATACTATGTAGCTGAGTACTGTGCCAAGAACTGGTGATACAAAGCCAAGGACAACCCTTGCCCTCAAGGAGTTTATAGTCTAATGGGGAAGATGTTATGTATATGGGATATATTGAAGGTTATCACACAGGGGAAGAAACTAGCATTAAGAGAGACCAGGAGGAAAGACTTCTCAACCAAAGGTAGGATTTAGCAGAGACTTGAAAGAAGTAAGAATAGGTGAGAGAGAACATTCCAGACATGGATGAGAGCCAGTGAAAATCTATGGGATTGTGATCTTATTCTATCACTCTAAGAATGTGATTCTGAGAAGAGGTTCTTTCTTTCTTTCTTAAGCTCTACCAAATCAATTAAGGGAACCAGGATACAAAAACTGCTCAGGAAGTTCCTTTCACCACACCACACTGCCTTTCTATATCTATTATTCAAATGACCAGATTTGCTCAATTTCCTATACCTCAATTCAACCAAGACTCACTCTGCACCTGATGGTGCTCAAGTCTAAAGCTAGGAAGCCAAAATCAGCACTATTCTAGCTCTCACAGAATTGGAAATCTACAGGGATAAAATGTATACACAAGCAAGTGTCTGAGGTAGAGTGTGATAGAGACCAAGGAGAGGAGAAGAGGTCTGTACGAAATGTTCCAGGAAAACTGGGCAGAGGCAGAGGAGTAGGAAAGCAGCACCTTTCAGTACAAAGAATCAGGGAAGTCTTCATGGAGGAAGCATACCTTTGCTGGCCTTGGAGAAAGAAAAGAGTTTTCAAAGGCAGAGATGAGGAGGGATCCCAGTGCAGCACCATCACACAACCTGCCCATAGACACCTATTCTTACTTCCAAGAAAGTATGATTTTTGTCTTTAACAAATCCAAGTTGAGAAAACAGTAACTGTGGTCTTTTTGACTAATTGGTAAAAGATCAATTCCCCCCTCATGCAGCATTTTCAGAGGGGATGGTATATATAACCTTGCAATAATGAATAGGCCAGTAACTACACATCTGACATAAGACAGCACAATTTGCAGGATGCATTTCTAAAGAGGAAATTCATTACCAACAAAAATGAAGAGAAAAATAAACAGATAACAAATCTCATGAGAGGCAGTACAGCACAGGAGAATGAAAGTTGGCCTTAGAGTAAAAAAAAGATCTGAGTTTGAGATTTCCTTCACACACATACTGGTTGTGTGACCCCAGGCAAGTCATTTGACTTCTAGTGCTTCCAATTATTGCTCTAGTACTATCAGTGTCAGAGCAGGTTCTGATCTACATTGGTAAAGGTAATTTTCTTATCAAATGTTCACTATACCAATGAAATCATATACTCAGTCTATAATTAAAAACTACCTACATAGGGCTTGACTATTAGTAAAATTATATATATATATATATATATACACATATATATATATATATATATATATATATATAATCTCATTTTATTCTCACAACTCTGGCAGGTAGGTGCTTTTATTATCTCCATTTTACACAGTAGGAAACTGAGATGGAGAGAGTTTAAGTGACTTGCCCAGGGTCATACAGACCATAAGTGTTTGAGGCAGGACACACATACATACACACAACTATATGATTTACTCTATAGCTACTATGTTCTATGAATGGATTCAAAGAAACACAAAGCCAGTTCACTGCCTTCAACAGGCTTAAAATCTGATTAGAAACACATGACAAAATGTAATTAGTGGGAATAATGAATCTTGTGAAGTGGGTTAAATTCACATTATTTGAACTTACAATCATGTAAAATATGGTAATTTACTCTAGTCCAATGTAAATAATGCAGCCCTGTGAATAAGGGTGACAACTTCATTGAATTCAATAAATAAAGCCAATATACTTTAAGTCCCAAATGAGTGGTTCATTCAGTCTGATTAGACCATACCCCCTTCCCCAGAGGGAAGAGTGGACAAATAGACAGTAACAGCTATAATGACTGATTGGTCCATAAGGATATTCCCATGGCACCAAAGGAATTCTAATCACTCAAATATTCATCCCTTTTTAGCTTCCCTATGATTGGTATATTTACACTCCTGACTTTTTGGGTATGACCAGAAGCTTTCTCCTAGCAACTTCTCAGTACCTTTCTCACCCTGGAAAATCCTTCCAACACACACAGAGCCCTCTTCTCTTTGGTAAGATCCTCCCAGAACCTCTGTTTTGAAGAGGTGACCACGTCTGCCATCTTACACTCTTCTCTAGCCTCTGCTCTTGACTCCCAAGACGTCAGGCTCACTTTTATATACTATCTTCCCCCAACACAATGCAAACTCCCCTTCCAGGGTAAGGATTGTAATTCTTTTGCTCTTTTTTGTATTACAAATCCTTTCTCTGTGCCAGAGTCTGGCACATAGTAAATACTTAACAACTTCAACACATGGTGCAGTGGAAAGATCACTGGGCTTGGAATCAGGTGGATTATCTTGAATCTCATCCAGATTCTTCAAATCTGACCTCAAATATTTACTAGTTGTATGGCCCTGAACAAGTCACTTAACATTGTCTCATTTACTCATCTGACAAATGAGCTAGAGAAGGAAATATCAAACCAGTATCTTTGTCAAGAAAGCCCTGAATGGGGTCACAACTGAAGTGACAATAGCAACAAATGGTTGTTAACTTGAATTGACTTAATGCTAAAAGAAATGAGACTAAAGTTACAGCCTATAGAAGGACAGGTTTAAGAGACAAAAAGATATATATATATATATATATATATATATATATATATATATATATATATATATATATATATATCTTGTTTTTCCCCAGACTGGAAGTTCCTTAAAGATGTCAACCTCTCCTTGCCCACCTTTGTGGCTCCCCAAATACTTACCTAGTACAGTGCATTTATACATGGAATGTGCTTAATGAATGTTTATTAAATGAATAAACAAACAAATGGATCTGCAAGTGAAATCAAGATGTCAGTCCACCCACAGTCCTTAAGGCAGCATTGTATTTTCAGAACTAGAAACAGGAAATTTTATGCTCAGGGAAATCTAAGGTAAATACTTCAAAGCACACTCTCATTTGGGAGTAGGAGGTGACATACCATACTGGAAAGGGAAAATAGAATCCTCTCTGTAGAGAAATTTAATAGGGATGGAAGAGAAGTAGGAAGGGTTGAAGAAGAGCTTACCTCAAGTGGCCATGTAGTAATTTTTTTTCTTTAAGTAACTATTCTTGGTGCTAAGCTCTGTAGCTTTTCTATTGCTGAAGAAATTCAATGACTGAAGGTGTCTTCTAAACTTAATACCCTAAGGCAAAACCTAGGTCACTCTGCCCTAGCTGTAGTAATGAGGATTCCAGATCATCTATAACAAATGAGATATTTCATTTTGAAAGCTCTCCGTAAATGATATTTCTAGCCTATCTCAACTCCATATGCCCAAACATAGCCACCTGGAAACTTTTTCCCAGATTTTGTAGCTTAAGTCATTTTTTATCTGTTAAAGGTGGACTGGTTGCAATAGAAATGTAACTAACCACACAAAGTCAAATAAAGTTATTCACACTGCAAAATGTATGCATAATGAAGAGATATGTGTGAACTGCTGCCTTCCTTTATCTGGAATTTCACTTTCAATTGAAGCTGTCATCCAACTTTGTCAACAGGCTCTCTACTTTGCCTTTCAATTCTACATCATCATTCTCTGCATTGGAACTGCAGTCTCTGAGGCACAACGTGCTCCAGGCTGGCTAAGCTCCCACTGACTTCTAAGAGAGCCTGGCTCTGCTCCCCAAGGATGGAGAAGCTGAGCTGCAGTCCTTGATAGTTCAAAATCCTATGTCAAGATCCTAAATACCCAATGCATCCACAGTAAGGGGCATATAGGGAAATTTGTATCAAAACCTGGAGTCTGAAGGGACCCTGACCAAATAATACAACTCAGGATTTTTTTTGAAAGATACATAAGTTTAGCCATGCTTTCTATCATTTTCTCAGACTTGGCTCTTTAAAATATCTTGCAAATCTTCAAAGTTACTTAGAGGGGAAGAGTAGGAACCCTCTGGTAGATGACAGCCATAACATCAGCCTGATGAATATAAATTATTCTCCAAACTTCCCTTAGATAGCTGGTGTGTCATGAGGAAAATGAAATCTGCCCACAAGAAGAATCAATAACTACCCCCTCCCAACCTCATATCACAGTTCAGACTGCAAACATTTTACAACTTTACTAGATTCCCCAGCTGTACTTCATCTTTCTTCCCATTCTTCAGAAGCCCTACAGGCTTATCTTCCTTACCTCCATGAAAAAAATCCTAATTACAATATATAGAATTGTTTCTCACTCCCACCCCCTCCAGCCCAGCCTGTCCCAAAGTACACTTCTATTTTATTAAATCCAAGTAGCAAAATATGTCTCCCCAGTTAAATAAACACAGTGTGTTTGGAGATTTCAGAATCCACCACCATAAAAATTCTCTTCAGGTATCTTGTAAGTGAGAAAGTATAATTAGGTAGTAAATCCCAAAGAAGAAATATACTTACAGAAACTTATTTCAAACACACACTTAGAGACAAAATCAAAGTAGGTCTTTTACCACAGATCTTTTATATTTAACCTAAATCAGGATTTGTACTAAACTCATAAAGAAAATTCTAGAGCTCCCAGAAGGGTATATAAGCTGGTGCCTTGTCTGCCAAGCTTCCATAAGTGAGTACCTAATTAGAGGATTAGTTCATGACTGTACCATTATTGGAATTTCTTTAAAAACATGAGGTAATGAGATCATATGACCTGGGTTAAAGTCTCTGCTTTAACACTTACTACCTGTGTCACCATCAACATGAGTCTCTGAGACTCAGGCAACTAAACCTAAAGATTTATGTATTAGGTCAAATAGAATAAAAAGTCCTCCACCAAAATATTAGCTCCTTGAAGGGTTATTTCATTTCTTTTTATGTTCCTTGTAACTAACACAATGATGGGTAAATAAAAGACATTTAATAAATATTTGTTATTTGATTAGCAAGTGAAGTTAGAGATAGGTTGCAAACTGCATATATGGAAGAAGTTCTTACAGTGGAATTTCTTCATACTAACAAAATCATAAGTCCTTTAGGGTTAGAATGTGTATACATGTATGTAAAGCAAAAACTGATCTCTGCCAGTAGTTAAACTTTTCTAAACACAATTTCTAAATACAGTACGCAAATGAGTGAATGCATAGCAATATTTTATATATATATATATATCACATAATATTAACAACTGACAATTATGTGCACTGCTTAAATGTGCATAAAACATTTTACATAAATTGCCCTATTTAAATCTCACAACAACACCCTGAAATAGCTGTTATTCACTCCATTTTACAGTTGTGGAAACTGAGGCTCAGGTAGGTTAAGTGACTTAGACATGATTCTATAACAATAACTATCTTCCTAATTCCAGAGGCAGCACTGATTAATTATGCCATATTGTATCCTTTAAGAAAGATAGAGATTAAATAAAATATGTACATTTGGGACCTCAGAATTTTTTGCTTTAAATATATATGTAATAAAAGATCTTCATCACTGCTAACCAAAAGTTGCATATCTGCTTTCTTTTGACTCTTTCCAAATAGCTTAGGGTCATAAAAACATGTGCTGTGATAGATATCTACCTTTCTCCTCACACTGCAGACTTCCAAAGATCATTCCTACTGTAAATACTGACCAATCTCCTTATAGAAAGCTTACTCATTAACATTTAAATTTCTCTCTGCAAAAAGAGCTTTTAATAAAATGAAAAGCCAGATGCAGATTTAGTCAATTGAGTCATGGTCCTATATGTGATTTATGAAATCTATGTATATACATACACAGCTATATTAATTTTTAGACAAATTATGTTCCTAATACAGCATGGGATAAGTCTCACTCTGGTAAGGGGCTTTGTTTCACCTACCTCCTATATACACTAATGGAAAGAAAAGCAAGTGGAAAAAGCTCAGTACTGTACTGAGATGCCTTTATGTGAATAAACTTGGCTACCAGTATTAAAAGGAAGATATCCATCAAATCCATGCAAGGGGAGAAATATGTCAAGGCTTCTTTATTGCTGAGATGAGTTGTTCCAAACAACCTTTGTCCCTGTTTGACCTTGATTCACAGACATCTTTTACTCTTGTCGATTTATAAGGACTCAGAGATATCCAAAAAAAAAATCCTTATGCCCTCATGTCTCATCTATCTAGATTTCACTGTCTCTCCTTCCCATATAAGAAGATCCATTATTGAGATTTCTCTATCCTTTGGGAAAACCTCAAGGACCTTCCCTTCTTCCAATTATATGGGCTTCCTTTCCAAATTAAGAGTTACCCATTTCGAGGAGAGAGCAGTTACAAACTCAGATCATAGAACTGAGTTAGCCAGTGATATAAGTCCCACCAGTTTGTAAGATGGATTTAGATGCTATTTCAAGGAATAAGAAATATGCTTTATGTATCCCATGGCCTATATCAGGTAATCCCTTTTCCATGAAGCCTCCTTGGATTTCCTCCACAGTAAGGGTCCTCTCCCTTCTGAATTACTCTAACTGGATACTCCATGAACATTTATATTATTAATTTAATTATATTTAATTATATTTGTTTTAAATCCTATCATCTACACCTCTCCTCCAATTTGATTACTGATTTAATTTAACTGAGATGCATTTTGTCCTATAAGGATAGAAGGTCTTTGAGAGCAGAGATTATTTTAGTTTATCTTTGTATTTCCAGCCCCTAAGACATCCTTGGGCATAGAGTAACCACTTAATATTAATGCTTCTTAATTGATTAACTCAAACTCAGAATACTTTTACTTGAACTATCTAGAGAACTGAGTCTCTAGTAGGACTTTCAAGTCACTTATTTGTATACAACCTAAAATCTTTACTTCATCATTTGTGTGTGCAAAGAGAAAGAATAAGAGATGGTACATTTATTAAGTACTTTACTTTGTGCTAGACATTCAGATAATCACTGGGGATACAAATAGAAGCAAATAAGATATTTCTACCCATAAGGAAAAAAATATCAAGGTATCACAGTGGATAGATCACTGGGCTTGGAATCTGGAAGCTTCATTTTCTTGAGTTCAAAAATGTCCTCAGACACTAGCTGTTGTGATCCTGGCGAAGTCACTTAAATGTTGGCCTTAGTTTCCTTATCTGTAAAATGAGCTGGAGAAGGGAATGGCAAATCACTCTTTTATCTTTGCCAAGAAAACCTCAAATGGGGACACAAAAAGTGGAACAAGACTGAACAACAACCCAAAAGGAGTTTGCATGCTAATGGAAGATGATACATAAACAAAAAGTGAGGAGAGGTTAAGTATTCAGCTGGTAAAGAGTAGAGATTGAGTAGAAAAGGGAATGAAATGAGCAAGGCTAGGGTCCCCTCATGGAGACCTGGGTTAGAGATTCACCAATGAAGATAATAAGACTCAGTTCAGAGGCAATCTGCTGATGAAGATTTTGGAAAGTCCTGAGAATGGTGGTTGTATAAACTCAATGTTGGGTCAAGAAAGCATTCTCTAATTTCCATTTTATAGTACTTTTGGCAATTTAGGGACTGTATGTGTGTCAGTGTGTGAGTGTGTATGTGTGTGTGTGTGTGTGTGTGTGTGTGTGTGTGTGTGTGTGTGTGTAGGAGGATACATTCATTTAATGGGAGGAGATGTTCATTTAATATTGTTTAATGACATTTATCACAAGCTTTTATGTCTATGGTACTACAGGTAGGTATCATCCTAGGAATTCAATGTCAAACTGTATCACTGTGAGACAGGCCCATACTGAGTTGACTTCCACAGTGGGCAATAATGACTCAGTTTAGAGTTTAAATGCTGGGGTCAAAAAGCACATAGTAAGAATAGTCTGTTTTTTATACTCCAAGACTATGAGAAGGACTCATTATTTAAAAAAAAAAAAGGAGTGGGAAGCTTTTCTTTGAGTCAAATAGACAAAGTGGTTTCCATTAGAAAAATAGGATAGTTTTATAACCACATCATCATCTGAATCCTACCACATAGCAGCTCCAAAGGAAGGAGGAGTCCAATGCTGTCATTAACATTCTCAAACATTAAAGCAACAAGAAAAAATATCTTGTTCCATACCAGAGACAACTAGGAGAATCAGCTATGTAATTCAAACAAGCTGCTGAAATCAGAGGAAAACTTCAAAGAAGCAAAAAAATTCAGCACAGAGTTGAGTCTCTTTTTTCCCTAAATATATTGAAAATGGGGAGAACTTCCCCTTCTGGTCTAATGTCATTTTTAAAGTCTGTGAATGATATATGCTGAGAGCAAGGATGGCCCAGAGGGGTATTAGTTTCTAATGCCTCCATTCCTCAGGGTGTCACATGGAATTGGGGCCAAGGTGACTCCCAATGTTAGAAGGATGCAAGCAAAATATTTATGGCAGCACCTTTTTGAGATAGCAAAAAATCAGAAACAGGGAAGTAGAGAAAACAAATTAATTTTGATGTTTGATCCAGGTTCCAAATGTGGACAAAAATGACTTGCTTCCATATCCTGTCATAATCAGAAAATAGAGGAGAGTAAGGGATAAAAGGAATACTGAGAAAAGTAATAGGAAAAAGAATGAGAGAAGGGAGAGATAATACAGTTTTCTTGGCCAGGCAGCAACATAAGGAAAGTTCCTTGTACCAAATTCTAAGAGGGTTTAAAATTTTTTTTGTAAAGGAGAAAGAACTAGGTGTGTTCTAGTACAATTTCTGCTGCAAACTAGCTCAGCACAGGGTCTGGCAAACAGAATGTGCTCAATAAATACTTGCTGATTTAGTGACTGACTGACTCCTTGACCTGTTTCCACCTATACCGAGTTCAATTTCAAGATCTCTAAGATGAGGGAGTTAAACTAGAACAGGAGTTCTTAACCCTTTCTGACAAAAAGCTAGTAAAGTCCAGGGATGCTTTCTCAGAATAATGTTTAGATACTTATATTCTTAATGAAAGGAAGTGTTAAATTTCAGTTAGAGATTAATAAAAGTAAAGATATATTTTTTTCTATTCTACTTCATAGACCATCTGAAATCTATGGACTTGTTGAGGCTCCATGACCTCAGGTAGAGAACCCTGGATTAGACAATCTCTAAGGAATCCTTTGAGAGAAATCTCAGTAGTACAATGGTCAGAGTGCCACAACTGGAGTCAAGAAGACCAGAGTTTGAAGCCAGTTTCTAGGTATTTACTAGCTATGTGATCTTGGGCAAGTCACTTACTTTCTATTTATCTCATATGTACTAAGGGGAGATAACCTCACCTGGCAAATGAAATGATATATGTATAGGGTTTAGCATAGTCCTGACATATTGTAGCTGCTATATAAATACTTGTTCTCTACTCCAAATCACTAATAAAAAGAAATACAAATCAAAAAAAAAATCTTAATTCCCTTTGAATTGACAAAGATGATAAAAATGGCAATAGTCAATACTGGAGGAGTTATGGGATGATAGGTACATTAAGGCATTGTTTGGGGAGCTATGAAATGATACAGTTTGGAAAGAGATTTGGAATTATGCAAATAAAGTGACTACTATGGGCATTCTTTTTGAGTTAGGGATTATTCCTGGGCTCATCACCCAAGAAAGCTATCATTAAGAAAAAAATTTCCTATCTCAAAATACTAAATTATTTATGGCAGCATTTTTTGTGATAGCAAAAAATAAGAAACAGAGTAGATACCCATCATTTGGGAAATATCTAAATAAATTGTGGCATATGTGTGTAAAGTCATGCTATAAGAAATCATTTGTGATAAATATAGTCATGGAAAGATCCATAAGATCTGATGTAAAATGAAGTATAAAGAGTTAAGAAAAAAATATAGACAGTATCTACAATAATGTAAATCTTTCATGAAAGGAAGAGTCAATCAATGCAGCAAAACCCATTGATGTTTTATTTTAAGAAACTGCCATACCAACCTCTAATAGCCACCAACCTGATCAGTCAGCAGTCATTCACAATGAGCCAAGATCCTCCACCAACAAAAAGATTATGACTCACTGAAAGCTGAGATGATAATTAGATTTTTTTTAAACATCAGTTAGGTATTAGAGTGGAGAGAGTGACTCCCCTAGAGTTAGAAGGACCTGAGTGCAAATCTAGATATGGATACCAACTAATCATATGACTCTGGGCAAAACACTTAAACCTGTTTGCCTCAGTTTCTTCATTTGTAAATTGTTTTGGAGAAGAAATCATTGCAGTGTCTTTGTCAAGAAAACCCCAAAAGGGGTAACAGAGTGATGACTAAATTGAAGATACAATAACAATATTTTTAATATATGTGCATTATTTTTAGACACAATATTATCACACACTTAATAGGCTACAGTATAGTATAAACATAACTTTTATATACACTCGGAAACTCAAAAATTCATGTAAATTTATTGAGATATTCTCTTTATTGTGATAGTCTAGAACTGAACCAATATTTCCATGGTATGCCTATACATGGAAAAGAAGCAGTGCAGTGCAGTGGGAAGGGTCCTGGATATGAAGTCAGAAAACAAGGGTCCAGATCTTCTTTCTAATACTTCTGATGCTGCTACCCTCCTTCCCCCTGCCTCTACTTTCTAGCTCCCCTTCATGTGCTTCCATGATTCTGAGTTTTCCACATAGATGACCTTTTTATATTAGATTGTGAACCACTTATTTATCTTTGCTATTCCTTCAGAGTCTAGCATAGTGCATTTCGTACAGTGGGTATCTAATAAATATTGTTTGAATTAATTAATTAATGAGGCAAGGAAAGATGGTCTCCATTCAAGGGTAGTTCCCCTTTCAACAAAAAAAATATAAACATGCACAAATATATAAAGAAGGAAAAGTCATATCACTCACTTATATCCTCTACTTTTTCCTCCACTTTTATTAGCTATTAATATTGTGCCTCCTATTTGGTACGAGTTCACTACTTTGAATATATTTATGATTCGTTTATTAGAATGCATTAGTGTGTATATATACCACAAAACTGCAAGCTATTAATGAGTAAGGACATTTTCTGGGTTGTTTGTAATCATCATTCCACAGCATCTCAGGCAAAATTTTGTTTTCAATATATTAAGAAGCCTTACATTTAGTGTTGAGGAGAACAAAAATACAACCAAGGTGATATACATTTCAAGTGTGAGTAACTCTTTCTGAGTCAGTCACTAAAGCTTTAAAGATGGAGATGATAATGTTAACTGCTGAGGAAGGGAGTAAGAAAAGTTATGAAAAACAAAAATCAAGATTAGTTATATTCCCATGATAATGAGCTAAGAAGAGTAGATTCTATCTGATAGCTGTTCTCCTCTCCTCTAGACAACTGTCAAAATCTATTAACTGATCTCATTCAGCTCATTTAACTACTGTCTCCAATACATACTCCACAGTTTCTAAATTAATATGTCTAAAAAAATTTAACCATGTCACTCCCCTGCTTAAGAAGTTCAATAATTCCCACTTGCCTTTTGAATAAGATTCAAACTGTGCTGTTTGGTTTTCAAATCATTTCAATCCAGTTCCAGATTAGTATTCCAGATTATTCACACTACTCTTCCTTCTATATTCTATGTTCCAATCAAGTTCCAATGTTTCACCCTTTTGCTTTTTCTCACATATGGCATTACATTTCTATCTCTATACCTTTGTATAGTCCTTCATGCCTAGAATAATTCTTATTTCACTGCCATCTCTTAACTTCCCTCATAGGTCAGGTCACTTCCTCTTGATTCTTGCCCCATACTAATGCTCTCTTATTACCAAAATTACTTTGCATTTATAATTAATTTTATATGTACATAATTTATCCCCACCCCCAAATTAATCGTAACCTCCTTGAGGACAAGAACTTTTTTTTCATGGTGTATCCTCAGTACCTAGGACAGCACCTTCCCAGGGAAAGTGCACTTGTTGGACTTCATGTATTTACCAACTAACAATCTTAAATCATTCCAGTGATCAAAGGAAATTTTGGGGCAAAGCTCAAAGAAGATAGGTAGGCAGCCTGAAGGGCCAAGTTCTATTCACAGGTGATTTAATAAAGATTAGGTGACCTTTCTCCAGATGAACACTACTCAAAATCCTAGGGATCTATATGCTCCAAGACTTTAAAAAGAGCAGAGCATTATTCCTAAGGAAAAGAAAATAAAGATTATATTCCTAAATATCCTCCTTTGAGGGAAGAACCCCAACTGGAAGAGTCTTAGAATCAGAAGACCTTGGTTATCAATCTGACTCTGGCACTTATTTAGTTATGTGATCCTAGATAGGTCAGCTAACCTCTCTGATCCTCAGTTTCCTCATTTGACAAAGAGGGGATAACAATAATTAAGGCTGTTGTGAGAAGATTACCTCATAAAATTTAAAGGGTGATAAATACAAGAGCTATCCATATTAAGCAATATGCCAACAATGGGATGAAGGAAAACAGGAAGAAATGCATAAGATTTGGAGTCAAGGAGACCTGAGTTTGGATATTGAGTTTGCTACATAATACTTGTATGGCCTCAAGGAATACACTTTCTCCTCACCACCATGTTCAAGAATACTATTTTCCCTAAGACTCAGTTTAGACATCATCTTCTACCTTACACCTTTCCTATAGTGAGTGCCCAGCTCAGAGTAGATGTTTAGCAAGTACTTATTGCATGGTTGATTCTCTGAACCTCAGCCTTTGCATCTGGAAAATGGGCAGGTTGTATCAAATGATCTCTAAGGTCCTTTTTAACTCTAGGATTAGAATCATATGCTAGCATAATCCTGTAATAGGTGATATTGTTCTATTTTTTTAGATGTGGAACTTAGACTTATAAAAGTTCAGTGACTTGCCCAGGACCACACAATAAATATCTGAGAAGGGATTTGAACTCAGGTCTTCCTGACTTCAAGTCCAGAATTCTTTCCTATATACCAGTTAGGGGCTGTTTTTCATGCTATCACTTCTGAGCTAATGAGAAAGTTAATATAGATAATGTAAAAGGTGAGCCATCAATATTCAATTCAATAAACATTTATTAGAAACTTACACTAATTAAAAGACCTTGTAACAGACACATGGTATACACAACTGCAATAAGATATTTTGATATGTATACAAATACCAATTAAAATTGAAAAATATATAAAGACTAACAGACTGCCTTCTGTGGGTGGGGTGGGGGAGGGAAATGAGTTTAGGGGGAAAATTGTAAAATTCAAAAAATAAATAATTTTTGGAAAATGGAAGAATATGGGATTCTTCAAAAATGGAAGAAGATATAAGGAGAAAGTCCTATTAAATTAAGAAAGAACTGATGTTCAGGTAGGAATCTGGTAATTCTCAAGGAACACAACCTTTAAGTATGTAGAGGGCAGGGCAATTTATATCCCCTTCTATGCCTTCCACAGAGTAGCAAATTTAGTTTAATTTAATTAAAAATGTATTGCATATAGAATTCCTCCTGTCATTCACAATGAAATTCTTTCATTCATTTTATTTTGTTTTTTTCTCCTTTAGGCTTCACCTTTGCTAGGCTGATTTGCACTTTTCCATTGGCTATTTAACCCAGGATTCCTATTGGTGAATATTATACATCCTCTTAGGAAACACCCTGCAGAATCCCCAGTGTGACTAAGAATTAGAGGGAACACAGCTTTGGAAAACCCTCAGGGAAGAAAGGCACTATGCCAAAGGGAAAACACGCCTACTTCCAAAACAAATGCTGTACTTGGCAAGACAAAGATTACCAGCTAACGAAGAATGAGTGATCATAATTTATGAGGTACTGTAGAAATTAATTTTGTATGTCTTCTCCATTAGCACTGTGTCTGAATTAACTTTAATATGCAACTTATCATGTTAATCTTTGATACTAAAAAAGAATGTATCATCATTAACCTTCCTAGCCTTTAATTCAGCTATGCAGTCTTTTTATTAGAGGTAATAGAAGTAACATGATTCTTCAGCATCTCAGAATTCTACCTATCTGTATTCTGTTCCACCTATCACTTGGTGAAACCTCTGCTACTCCAGGATACAATTTCTCAAATGTGTTGACTTTAACAGCCCATAAGTCACCAGAAACTGACTCCACCTTCCTCTCTGAGCAGATGGAGGGAGGGTCATCCAAATGAAAATATATTTTCCAACAAGTTATATACACCCAGACACATAATGACTGATGACAGAGTCCAGCACCTCCAGGAGACTCAAATGATTTGTGTAGTATTTGTAGTAGGCAATACCATCCCAGGCAGAGAGCAATTTGTTTTCATAAGATTGGAATTCCTACCTAATGGAGTTGACCCTGTAGAAGTTAATTTGTTCAGAAAAATGGAAACACAAAGAAATAATACCATTTGGTCAGTCAATAATCATTTATTAAGCACCTACCATGTGATAGGCAATGGGCTAGCACTGAGAAAATTTTAAAAAGGCAAAAAAGGAACCCACAGTCTAATGAGGAGACAACATGCAAACAACTAATTATAAATATGCTATAAAAAGAATAAATAGAAAATGATCAATTAAGGGAAGGCAGTAAAATTAAAAGAATTGGGAAAGACTTGATGAAATGGATCAACTATGATGGACACAGTTCCTCTCAATAATTCAGTGATAAAAGAACAGACAAGTCTGTTGTAGAAAATGACATCTACATCCAGAATAAGAAAACAAAGAAAAAATTATGACATCTGAATGCAGAGCAAAGCATATTATGTTCCCTTTTTAAAATCTCTTTTATATTTTTTTCTGTCTTATGGTTTTTCCCCTTAGTTCTAATTCCTTTTACACAATATGACTAATAAGGAAATATGTAAAACATGACTGTACAATACAACTTTTATCAGATTGTTTGCTGCTATGGGGAGGAAAGAGAATGAGGTAGAAAAATGTGGAACTCATAAACTTGCAAATGAAAACTGCCTTTGCATGGAAAAAATAAAATTTAAATATTTTTAAAAATAAAGAAAATGCTCAGAGCTAGGAGAGATGTCTCCTTTGAGGAACAGAACAATGACACTGAATCACGGAGTACTTAGGGTTTTTAGGGGACAAGGTATAAGAAAACTGGAAAGGTGGGGTAGGAAACTAGGTTATGGAGAACTTTTGAGACCAAATAGAGGCTTTTATATTCAATCCTAGATAGTGCAGCCACTGGAGCTCACTGAGTAGAGGAATGACATGATCATACCTGTACTTTAGGAAAATCATTTGAGTGAAGGATGGGCTGCACCAGTAATTGACTTATGGCAGGTTGACCAACCAACAAGTTATTTCAACAGTCCAGGCAGAAGGAGATATGGCCTACCCCAAGTGGTGGCAATATACACATTTGTCAGTCACCAGAGAATGGAAATCAGGTTCAAATGAAATAAAACCATTTGTTGTCACAACACACTGGAAAAGTATAACTGAACCAAAACCATGTATATTCTCTAAAATTCATAATGGCCCAATTTCACTAGACCTAACAAAAGGTTCTACCATTTTTCTTTTCCTGTTCTTCTCATTCCTAAGAAAAATTCTAAATGAACAGGCAAGGAGGCAGAGAACATAAAGAAAAAAATCTATAGCACAAAACCAACCAAACTCCCTCAGAAAAATCAGAGAAGTATCCATGCTTGATCTGAACAATGAAAGAGATAGCATGAAACAGAAGAAAAAATGCGGAGTTAAGAAGCTTTCCATTTCCATATAGATCAACCAAATTTATAGTAGGAACATCTGGGTTCAAAACACAACTCTGCTGCTTATTTCCTGCAAATACAATGCTATAGAAAACATTCTGGAATTGATGTCACAGCACTTACAATCAAAACCAAGTCCTATAATCTGTGAGCCTTTGGGCAAGTCACTGAGTATTTTGCAGGCTTCTGGCCTCATTGACCAATTGCAGGAGTTGGGTGCAGTTACATTCAAGGTCCCCAGATCCTAGATTTACACCACTAACTAGCATTTAAGTAGTGCTCTAAGGTTTTCAAGGTGCTTTATGTAAGATATCTTACTTGATCCTCACAACAACTTTGAGAGGTACCCCCCTCCCCAATTTACAGATAAGAAAATCAAATCACAGAGAGGTTAAGTATCTTGCCCAGGTGAACAGAGCTAATCAGTGTCTGAGGCAGGATTTAAAATTCTCATCTTTCTGTACAGTCCCATCCTAGCACACTCTAATTTAGACCCTTGGAATTCCTTCTCTGTCAAAAGAAGGGTTTTGACTAAATGATCAATATGAGCCTTCCAGACTCTAAACCCTCTGCTATAAAACTAGTTGTTTACAAGGATGAACAATCCTGTCACTCGCTTGGCTGCCAGTTCCATCAATAATGGCTAGAGGTGTGAATATCAAGGTTTATGTTATCCAGTGTCTAGATCTCTTTTATTATTCTAGGACATTTTTTTAAAATAACTGGTGGTAGAGAGAAAAACTGGCATGAGGAAGAAAAGGAAATTGATACTGGACTATTACCAATGAAGCAACAAATTTCTGCAATGGGTCTTTCACTTTTCAAAGAGAACAAATTGAAAGTCAGAGTACTATAGGAGAAAGACAGCTTAAGAAGCAGGAGAACTAGGATGGCACCTCAGTACTGCCATTGATGAAGTTGTATAACCCCAGGCAAAACATTTTCCCATGAGGGACCTCAGTTTTTCACTGCATAAAAGGACAGGTTTAGATTAAATGATTCATTGGTTCTCTTTCAACTCTTAAAGCCCAGGAAAGCTGTTTCCCCCCACCCCATTTATAAATAGTTTTCAAGAGATCCCTACTCATGTGCTGAGCTGAGGTTGTTAATTGCATTTTCTCCTCGTCCAATGAATGTACTAAGGAAAAAATGGCAAAGGTTTCAAGAGTTCAGCTACTTTAGGGCAAAAGAGCTTTTTGAAAGTGTCAGGAAAAAAATCAATAAAATTGACTGATATCTAGGCTCAATTGTGGCTGACTGCCCAGGACATATTCTGGTCCATCTCAGTGCTGTGTAGGCAGATATGAAAGGCATACCCTTTAAATTGGCCTTGTAAATAGGTGCTTGACCACTTGTCTGGATCAGGTGACAATCTATGACAGATGAGTACCAGAGAGTACTGATTTAACATATTCATCTTACTTGCCTCTGTTGGGATGGAAGCGTGCTGGGGGGAAATGTATGGGATGATAAAATGATAAAAATGAATTTTCAAGCCTTTTTAAAGAATTAACTTTGTTAATTTGCAAAATGATTCACAGAAGTTGTCATGTGAATGAGTTAATACAATTATGCCCATACCCACACCTTACTGCTTTTTCTGGCTACATCACTTGGGTAACTTAATTGCCGAATCCAAGAGCAATCTGTCCATCATATCCTATAATGGAGCTTATGTGGCACCCATTTATGAAAAGAAAATACATAAAACAAATGATCTTACAATTTTGCTTCATATTCAAGTCTCTGGTGAAGAGCTCAGACTCCTTGAACTTGACATGCTCAATTGACATTGACCAAAATCAAGGTCATACTTTACCACCATCAAACAAGCCTAATTAAGTCCCTGGTAATTCATGTAGTGGCATCAATCTTTGGTAAGTTCTCAGGAACTGGGTGAAGCCTACTGCTCCATATATCAAAAGTATATATATATATATTAATATTTCATATGATTTTTTTCAATTGAAAAAATTCAATCTACTTCTATAAAACTGATTTCTAAGTAAAATTTCAAAAGTTATTTGTTAGATAAAGAAAAGAGACTAGGTGGCTTTTTCAAAGGTTTATGGCTCTCCTTGTGTGTTAATTATAGTTTTTTTTAAGTTTATAAGTTACAAAAAAATTACAGAGGAAATCACTTAACTCACAGCTAGGATCTCACCCATTTGCAAGTTTCTATTTTTATGGTTCTTGGGGAAAATGGAAGGAATAAAGCATAGTTATTTAAAACTATGAATTCTGAGTACAGTATATTTCACATAACCAATAGGAAGCAAAGGAAGATAGAGAGATGTTCCTGGATACTGATCTTCCAAATAGTAACAATAACAGTTCCCACTTTTCTAGGGTTTTATGTCTTGCGAATCCCTTTCCTCACAACAATCCTTGAGATATGTGGTTCACATAGTATTATCCCCATTTTGTGGGTGAGGAAAACTGAGCCCTAAGAGCATTGGAGATTTACAGATGAGGATTCTGAAGCTCAGAGAGGCAAAATTATTTAAGATCACAGGTCCTCTGATTCCACATCTAGTACTCCTTCTATGGTACCAAGATTTGCCAACAGTTACACAGATAGTAAATCTTAAAGTCAGAATTTAGAATTTAGAAATTCCATTTTCTGACCCCAACTTCAGGATTCTTTCCACTATGCCTATGAAGCATAACAGAGAAGGACAAGCAAGATCCAGCTAACCTTAACTTTAACCCTACCTCCCAGGGGAAGCCTGACAATTTAAAGTAGTTGACAATAGCCCTGTAAAATAGGCACCAAGAGAAATATGCATCAAAATCACATTCACAAGTGGAGAAAGAAGCTAAGAAATGGCAGTTTCTCTTCCTACTGGATATTTCTTACAGCCTCTGTTTAGTTTATCAGAAGAACCAAAAAAAAAAAAAAACCAAGCAGAAAACCTTGTGGAGTTGGGGGATTTTGTTGTTCTTTTTCACTCCAAGTGCAGATCTTTCCAATGCATCCACAATAAAAGGCAGGTGATATGGCATAGGAGAAAGAATACATACTGGAAATGGAATCCGAAAACTTCAGATGAAGCTCCAACTTTGCCACTTACAAGCTGATGATCATGGGCTTGTCACTATCTCCTTGAATTTGTTTCATCATCTCTAAAGTACAAGGACTTTTGCTGTTGTTCTTCATTCATTTCAGTCACATTTGACTCTTCATGACCTCATTTGGGGGTTCTCTTGATGCTGATACAAGAGTGGTTTGTCATTTTCTAAATGTGGAAACTAAGGCCAACAAGACTAAGTGTCCAGAGTCACAAAGATAGCTTGCATCTGAGACCAGATTTGAACTCTGGAAGATGTCTTCCTGACTTTTTCTCAGCATTCTAGCTACTGTACTATCTAACTGCCCTAGGGATAAGGTCTACAACTGTGAAATTTTCTTAGCATAGAAAAAAAACAGGTAAGGAAATTACTACTGCCATCTTCCCTCCACTCTGAATTTGCTGCCTGGTTTCAATTCCTGGAACAAGATGCCCTTACCAGTTTAAAGTAACTTCTAATTTCATCATCATGCTACTAACTCAAGCCATCCTAATATGATCTCCAGCAGCCTCCTCTCCCTTCTGTTTGGAGGACTACAGGATGAAATATCAAAGCCTTTCCAATGTCTTCCCTTATAGAGGAAAGAAATTGAGCTTTGTGACTCACTCTATTCTACGTCTGTGCCATGGAAAAAGATGCTTCTGCACTAGGTACTCCAGTCCCCCTCCTCCCCTTTCCTGCCTCCTTTTGTGTGCTAACTTCAGTCCCCCTATTTGATTGAAGGGCCTATCTCTTTTATTAATTGTGTTACTAGCTCTTAGTGCCTGTTACATCATAGGCATTTATTAAATTTTTATTGGATTTATTGGATTGGATTCCTTAAAATTTCAAGTCTTAGAGAGTTACCTAAAATTTGAAAAGTTACATGATTTGTCCAGAAACACATAACTAGCTTTTAAATCTGAGTCACCTTGACTTCCAGGAGAGTTCTCTAACCACTATGCTCTTATCTATCAAATGGGGATAATGATGTTTACATGAAACTCTTCTATAAAGGATTGTTGTAAGGAAAGACCTGAGAGGGGAGGAGGAGGGAAAGAGTGAGATTAAAGACTTGGGGACACAGGTTTGAATCCTGTGTATTAGATACTTATTAGTCATGAGACCTTGGGCAAGTCACTTAAACTTTCTCAACTTCCATTTCCTCATCTATAAAATGAGTATAATAATAGCATTTACCTCACGGGGTTGTTTGAGAGTCAAATGATATAATATATGGAAAGCATTTTACAAACCTAAAAGTGCTAAATAAATACTAGCTATTATTGTGTTTGTAAGACCTGCTTCCTTGGAGCTTGCACATCCCTCTTATGTAATTAGGTAATGCTGTGGATCATAGCTATAAGTGTTTGTGTTTGTTAAATGTTTTTAATGAAAAAGTGAGGATGAATGAATGATTAATTTTATAATCACCTCTGACAGAGACCTGCATGACTTTGAATAAATAACTAACCTCTCCGGGCCTCAGTTTCCATGTTTGTAAAATGAGGAAGTTGAACTAGATGACCTGTGAGGACTTTTTCAACTTAAGACCTATGATCCTATGTTCCTGTGAAAGGCTTTGAGATACCGTAAAGATATTCTCTTGCTCACTTGATTTCTTCTGCTCAAAATCTCTAGCATCAAACCCTCTATATCATAGCAAGTGGTCTGCTATTCAAAATAAGGTAAATGATTTCAAAACCTGCCACTACAACTAGAAACTAAGCAAAGATTCCCCATAAACACTTTTTAATGCATGTAGTATTAATGGCAAATCTAAGACATCAACAAGGGCAAATTGAACAAAGAGCAATTTCTGTGAATCCTGAAAATGTTTACCAAATGCAAGTAGGCCAAGTTGCAACTGCTTCCTCTGGACTCTCCAAGGAAAATTAAGCTTGGTGAGGTGAGGAAGAGGTAGGCAGCCCCCTTAATGAAGCAGATCTAGCCTCACCAAGGCTCCCTCTCATTGGCACATCAATGGGGGGGGAGAACAGTCTCTGATACTTAGCATGGAGTCTGGCATACACAATACATATTTAATAAATATTGATTGACTGATTGATGTCTAAAATGCCCTTGTTCCAGATATAAGTGGATTCAAGAGTATTTCAGATTATCAAAATTTGAGCAATCTGACTAGTTCTTGGATCTGCTGATTTCCTTTATGCCACAGTAAGATATATGATCCTAAAGGGGTTTGGGGTTTTTTTGAAGGCAATGTGGTTAAGTGACTTGCCCAAGTTCACACAGCTAAGTAATTACTAAGTGTCTGAGGCTTAATTTGAACTCAGGTCCTCCTGACTCCAAGGTCAGTGCTCTATCCACTGTACAACATAGCTGCCCCAATCATAAAGTTTTAAAGACAGATCATAAAGTTTTAAAACAATCTGATCTGATTTATAGTTAAGAAAAATGAGGCATAGAGGAATTGGGTGACTTGTCAAAGTACACACAGCTACTTAGTGATGTAAGATTAGAACCCAAGTCTTCAGTCTTTCTATTATACTGTCAGTCACCCTTTAGTCTTATAAAACAGATAGTATCACCTCGGATGGAACACTGAAATTGCAGAGGTTTATTCAACTATAATACTTCTCATATTACTTGCAAGCATTACACAATCTAGCCAAAGTGGACAATTCTCATGCTCTCCCATCTCTGCCCCTTAATCTATGGGGTTTTTTTTCCTGCTAACTAGAATGACTTCCCTTTGGCTATATCATCTAAATTAGGGATTATCTAACTGCTCCAAGGAGTCAGTGTTTATAGTGACAGCAATAATGTCAAGGAAAATAACAAAAAAAAAAAAAAAGGCAAGATTCAGATCAGGGCAATGAATGATTCCTTGACTCCAGAGAAACGAAGATGAAATCTACCTACCTCCTCTCAATAGAGAGATGGTATACTATGAGTACAGAATGAGGAATACACTGTCAGCAAGGATGAATAGGCTTATTTTGATCCCTTGTCATTCTTTGTTATACAATAGGGTTCTGATGAGGATGGAGATAGTGCAAATATTGGGGAAGTCTCCCTGCTGTCAATAATAATAACAACAAAAAAAAGAATTTTAAAAAAATAATGAAGGCTTGAAAAAGTTCCCTTGGATAGTACTGGCCAAGACAGTAAAGAGAAGCCATATACTGTTTTGAGTTCTCCTGGCTTTCCCTCAGAACTAAAATGAATCAAGTCTCTTAACAGATTTTTGAGCCATAGAACCCACAGAAGAACTGAGGGGAACATCTCCCAGCAAGGTTTGTCATGGGGAAACATGGGCATGACCAGGGCAGACTGCAGAGACTCAGTGCAAGGGCAGCAGGGTGAGGTCAGGGACTAACCTGAGAACAATGGTGGAAGCATTTCTACATGTACATGGAGCAGGCCAAAGAGCTCCAGTGCTGGGGTCCAGACATCTATCTGGCCAGCTTGGCTGGTCTGGAAGACCTGGGCTGTGAGCCCTGTGTATTTTCTGTGAAGGAGTCTTCATGTTTCCAACTGAGCCCCCTTCCCTTGTTCCTTTGGGAGGGCCTGACTTTTTTCCAGAACAAACATAAACAACCCAGATGTTCACCCCTTACCCCAAACAGATCTTCCCAGCCCAGATTAGAATGATTCCTAGAGAGAGCCTTTAGATTTTCTGGCCTAAAGCTCCAGCCCAGATTGTGGGATTCTGCCCCAGGCCTAGGGAATAAGACACTGACCCCAACAACACAGACAATCCAGAGAAAGCTTCTGGCATTCCTTACTGGACAGCCCACTGAGTAACCCCTTGAAGTTCCTAAACTCAGTGAGCAAGGTCTCTAAGAATCTCAACACTGAAGGTCTGCAAACCATCCACTCTACCACCACCCCCGGCCCCCACAAAAGACCTTAGGGAAAGAGCCCAAAATGAAGAAAGGTCAGTGCAAAGTGGGGTCTATTGAACATTACTTTGGAGATAAGGATACTAGTTCAGAAAGGAATGGAGCTTCAGAGGAGAATACAAATTAGTCTCCAGCCCAGAAAGACTTCTTAGAAGAAATTAGAAAGGACATTAAAAATCAAATGGAACATTTGGGAAAAGAAACACAGAGTAAGGGTAAAAAGCTGGAGCAGAATATATTATGCTTCAGCCGAAGTGAAAAAGGGAGGGGGTAGAAATCCTTATCTCAGATAAAGCAGCTGCAAAAATAGAACTCATTAAAAGAGATAAGGAAGGAAACTATATTCACCTAAAAGGTAGTATAGAAAATGAAGTAATTTTAATATTAAATATGTATACACTAAATTATATATCTTCCAGGTTCTTAGAGGAGAAGCTGTATGTGTTACAGGAAAACAGACAGCAAAACTCTACTAGTGGGAGACCTAAATCTCCATCTCTCAAAATTAGATAAATCTAACATAAAATAAACAAGAAGGAAATTATGGAGGTCAAAAGAATGTTAGAAAACTTCGATATGAGAGACCCCTGGAGAAAACTGAATGGGGTTAGAAAAGAATATGCATCCTTTTCAGACCATGATGAAATAAAAATCATGTGCAATAAAGGGCCATGGAGAGATATACTTAAAACTAATTGGAACCTAAATAACCTAATTTTAAATAATGTAGATCAAACAACAAATCATAGAAAGAATTAATGATTTCATCCAAGACAATGACAATAATGAGACAATATACCAAAACTTATGAGATACAGTCAAAGCATTTATTAGGAAATAAACTTCTAAATACACACATGAATAAAATAGAGAAAGAAGAAATTAATGAACTGAGCAGGCAACTAAAAAAAGATAGAGAAATAACAAACTAAAAATCCCCAATTAAATAACAAATTTGAAATTTTGAAAATTAAAAGTAAAATCAATAAAATTGAAAGCAAGAAAACTACTGAACTAATAAATAAAATCAAGACTTGGTTTGCTAAAAAAAATAAAAATAGATAAATCATTGGTTAATTTGATTAAAAAAGAAAAAAGAAAACCAAATTGCTAGTATCAAAAATGAAAAAGGTGAATTCGCCAGCAATGAGGAGGAAATTAAAGTAATAATTCAGAACTATTGCCCAATTGTATGCCAATAAATTTGATAATCTAAGTGAAATGGATGAATATTTTCAAAAATATAAATTGCACAGGTTAAAAAAAGGGAAATTAAATTCCTAAATTACCTTATCTCAGAAAAACGGAAATGCAACAAACCATCAATGAATTTCCTAAGAAAAAATTTCCAGGGCCTGATGGATTCACAAGTGAATTCTATCAAATATTCAAGGAATAATTGTTCCAATTCTACATAAACTATTTGAAAAAAAATAGGTGAAGGTGGAACCTACCTAATTCCATCTATGACACCAATATTGTGCTGATATCAAAACCAGGAAGAGTTAAAATACAGAAAGAAAATTATAGACTAATTTCCCTAAAAATATGGATGCAAAAATATTAGCAAAGTGACTATAGTAAGTTATCACTATAATAAAACACTATGACCAAGCAGGATTTATTCTAGGAATTTAGGGTTGGTTAAATATTAGGAAAACAGTTAGCTTAATTGACTATATCAATGACAAACCTAACAGAAATCATATGATTATCTCAATAGATGTTGAAAAAGCTTTTGACAAAATACAGCACCCATTCCTACTAAAAACACTAGAGAATATAAGAATAAATGGATTGTTCCTGAAAAATGATAAGCAGTATATATCTGAAGGCATCAGCAAGCATTTTATGCAATGGCGATAAGCTAGAAGCAAACCCAATAAGATCAGGAGTGAAACAAGGATTCCCATTTTCAGCACTACTACTTAATATTGTATTAGAAAGATTAGCTTTATCAAGAAGAGAAGAAAAAGAAAATGAAGGAATTACAATTGGGAATGAAGAAACAAAACTCTCACTCTTTGCAGATGATATGATGGCATACCCAGAGAACCCTAAAAATCATCTAAAAAGCTACTGGAAACTATTAGGAACTTTAGCAAAGTCACAGGACATGAAATAAAATAAACCTACATAAATCCTCATTCTATATATTACTAACAAGAGACAGAAAAAGAAATCCCATTTAAAATAACTTGAGACAACATAAAATACTTGGGAATCTACCTGCCAAGGCAGACTCAGAAACTCTATGAAAACAAGTATAAAACTCTTTTCATATAAATAAAATCAGATCTGGACAAATATCAACTGTTAATGGGTAGGTGACCAAATATGATAAAAATGGCAATTCTACCTAAATTAAACTACTTATTTAGTGTCATAACAATCAAACTTGCAAAAAATTACTTTAGTGAACTAGGAAAAAATAGTTAAATTAACGTAGAGGAACAAAAAGCAAAGAATATAAAGGTAATTAATGAAAAATATGCAAAAGAAGGTGGCCTAGCCATACCAGATCTAAAATTATATTATAAAGCATTAGTTATCAAAACTGTCCTGGTATTGACTAAGAAACAGAGTGGTGGATCAGTGGAATAGATTAGGTGCAAAATAGACCACAGGAAATGGTTATAGTAACCTACTCTTTGACAAAGAGCTCTGGGATAAGAACTCTCTCTTGATTAAAACTGCTGGGAAAATTGGAAGATAGTATGGAGAAACTAGGATTAGACTAACATCTCACACCCTATATCGAGATAAGGTCAAAAAAAGGTGCAGGATTTAGACATAAAAGGCAATATTATAAGCAAATTAGGAGAACAAGGAATAGTTTACTTGTCAGATCTATGGAAAGGGGTACAGTTTATGACCAAACAAGAGATTGAGAACAATATAAAAAACAAACTGAACAATTTTGATTACATTAAATTAAAAAGATTTTGCACAAAGAAAACCACTATAACCAATATCAAAAGAATTGTAGTAAATTGGGAAAAAATTTACTAGTGTTTCTGACAAAGGACTTATCTATAAAATATATAGAGAGAGGAGAGAACTGAGTCAAATTTGTAAAAAAAAAAAGTCATTCCCCTAATTGACAAAGAGTCAAAGGATATGCAAAGGCAATTCCTGGACAAGGAAATCAAAACTATCTAAAGTCATACATGACAAATTGCTCTAAACCATTATTCATTAGAGAAAGGCAAATTAAAGCATCTCTGAGGTACCACCTCACAACTCTTAGATTGACCAATATGACCAGAAAACTCAGTGATCAATGTTGGAAGGGATGTGGGAAATCTAGGACATTAATACATTGTTGGTGGAGCTGCAAACTGATCCAACCTTTCTGGAGAGCAATTTGAAATTATATCCAAAGGGTAATGAAAATGTGCATACCCTTTGATCCACCAATATCGCTACTGGATCTGTACCCTGAAGAGATCATAAAAAAGGGTAAAAATCCCACAGGTACAAAAATATTCATAGCAGCTCTGTTTGTAGTGACAAAGAATTAGAAATTGAGGGAATGCTCATCAATTGGGGAATGACTGAACAAATTGTGGTATATGTAAGTGGTATATGATTTCTGTAAGAAATCATGAAGGATGGGATTTCAGAACAGCCTGGAAACATTTGTATGAATCGATGCTGTATGAGATGATCAGAACCAGAACATTTTACACACTAATGTCAACTGGGGTGATGGTCAACCTTGATGGACTTGCTCACTACATCTGTGCAATAATTAGGGACAATTTTAGGGGATCTGTGATGGAGAATACCATCTGTGTCCAGAGAAGGAACTATGGAGGTTAAATGAAGACCAAAGCTTATTATCTTCAATTTTTAAAACTTGTCATATATTATGTAATTTTGCTATCTTTAATATTTTCTTTCTTCCTTTTGGATCTAATCTTCTCTCACAACACATTCAATTTTGATCTATGTATATCATGGGTGCAAATGTAAAGACTATATCAGATTGCCTTCCATTGGGGGAAGAGGAGGGAAAGGAAGGGAAGGAGAAAAACTATAAAACTCTTGTAAAAAAAAAAAACGATTGGCAGAACTTCTATTGTATGTGATTGGAAAACAAATAACACACACACACACACACACACACACACACACATATATTTAAAAAAAAGAAGTTCCCCCAACTAGATGTAATCATTCCCTCTTTGAAATCCCAGAACACTCTGTGTCTCTTTGGTAAAACTCATCAGATTCTTTCTTGAACTGGAGTCATCTATGACTCTGAGAACCATGTCTTGGAGGAATGTGGAAGATTTTGGTATTTTCTTCAACATCAAGTTTAGAGCAAGGCTTACAGGAGACACATAAATATTAATAGATTTGTTGAATTTAGAGGTAGAGAAGACAATTATTTTCTATTTATTTCTATAGATCAGTCTCTACTTGAGGGGCTAACACATAGTGGGAATTTAAGGAAGTCTTGTTGATTGTCAGTTTGGCTAGAGTCTTAGTAATTAGCAATTGATTGGCTCCAACTCCTTAAATCTGAGACTGAAAAAGCTTTCTTCCCATAAACATGCTAAATGAATTTCAGGTAAGCTTGACTAAATCATTGTGAGTCATAGTGAATCCTTTATTAATTCATCAAACATTTATTAATGGTTCATTATGTGCCACGAACTGCGTTAGGCAATGAAAATATCAATATATAAACAAAACAGCTACTGTTCTCAAGGAGCATCTTATATTCTACTGAAACAGATTTCTACAGTTACTCTTTTAAAAGTAAGTCCTGGGGCTGCTAGGTGGTGCAGTGGATAAAGCACCAGCCCTGGAGTCAGGAGTACCTGGGTTCAAATCCAGTCTCAGACACATGATAATTACCTAGCTGTGTGGCCTTGGGCAAGCCACTTTAGCCCCATTTGCCTTACAAAAACCTAAAAAAAAAAAGTAAGTCCTAGGATACTGCTGAGCAAGACCCACTAAGCCTCACAAGATACTGAAACAGACAGCATTGGGTAGAAGTGCATGCCAGATTTTCTTTGGGCCTGATAAGGAGTTGAGTACAATGACATAAGGAATAAATGATTTGAGAAATTTTCCTCCAATTCTCAGATTTCCCAATTCAGCACCAAAGAATGTTATTCAGAGTTCTCACTTACTAATTCTTAAATATATAAAATTCTAGCTTAAGGCTTATCGTGAAACCTACCCTAAACACTCTAGGCCACACAGATTTTTTTTCTCCTCTCTAAAAACCTAGAGCAATTAGCATTCTGTTATGATAATAACCCAAAGATCTTAAGGAACTACCACCCCCCTCCCCCAGAAATGCATGTTGCAATTTATCTCTGTTCATAAGATACAATAAGAGATTCAGAGCTAAGAGGATACTTAGAGATCATCTAATGCAGCCCATTTCTACCTCTTCTAGGCTGATGAGGTTCAGAGGATGAATGACTTACCCAGGATTATACAGCTAGTTAATGGCATAAATGGCACAAATCCATATCCATCCATCCACCCATCCATCCATCCATCCATCCATCCATCCATCCATCCATTCTTCCTTCCTTCCTCCCTTCCTCTTTTTTCTTTCTCTCATTCCTTTTTTTGTCCTTCCTTTCTTCTTTCTTTCCTTCTCCTTTCCCTCCTTTCTTCTTCCTTTCCTTCCTTCCTCTTTCTCTAACTTCCCTCCTCTTTTCTTTTTCTTTCCTCCCTTCCCTCCTTGCTCTCTTTCCCTTCCTCCCTTCCTTTCCTCCTCCTTTCATTACATCTCCCCTTCCTTTCTTCCCTCTCTCCTGTCTCCAAAATGCTTCCCTTGTTATTTAGTGATTTCATGGGTAAAATCCATGTCTCTTTCCAACTTAACTGCTAGGTCCCCATAAGCAGAAACAGTCCACTACTTCCTTTGTACCCTTCCCAGCACAATGTCATACACAGAGTAGAGACTGAATAAATTAAACCTTAAATTGAAGGGAATTTGCACTTCCTTTAAAAACTAAACTAGACTCATAGATTCTCAGTTTTCCTTGGAAAACTGAAAGGGAAGTAACAGGGAGAAAATTAGTTAAATTCAACTTGAGCTAGATCAAGTTTTCTAAAAATCTCCAACCATTCTGAAACCTGAAAGGTTATAATTCAAGCATTCACTGGTGAGCAAAATGTTACTGAGTAAATACATGATTTTACACGATTTACATAAAACCCTCTAATCATGTGCCCTGTCAGTTTTATAAAGTATAATTCCCAAAGAGGAAAACAGGACTAGGGAAAATATATGTTAGGAAATAAATGCTGACTGACTTTTGTTGCTTTCTAGTTTTAATGATGTAAATAAGTATCTTTGCAGGAGAGGAGATTGGGGATGTTATTAAAGATGTGATCTGGGATTTTTTTCTCTAATTAAAATGAGCCCTATAATATCAGTGAAAACTGCTACTCTGAGTGGGCTTTTTTGAGATTCAAAATGCATTTTTTCCTCTTGATCATGTTACAGTTTTTACTTAAAAATCAGTGCACTTTAAACTTCTCTTGAATTTGGCCAGCATCTTATCAAAAGACTGCCTTTTCTGCTTCAATATCTAAAGGCTTATTATAGAAGACAGAGTTATGAGATCAGTTACTTCATGAAGGAAGAAGCAGATCTGAGAGGGAGCCCATCCTTAGATCTTGAGCATTTAGAAGGAAAGCCTATTAAGTGCCAAGGCAACTTTCCAATGGTTGGAACCAAAGAGAAGCAGCATCCTCCTTATTTGTATTAATATAGAATACTAACTCTTCCCAAAATGCTCTGGAGGGAAACAACTTAGAGTTCAAAACTTCGAGGTAATTTCTTTTAAAAGTGAAATTGATTCTATTAAAGCAATTTTTTCACAATGTAGTAGATACAATGAAAATAATAATAGCTCACCTTTATCTAGTACCCATTCTATGTCAGCCAGCTAAGCACTATATAATATATACATATATATCATTTTATTCTCATGCCTCTGAGAGGAAGGGCTGTTATTATTTTACAGTTGAAGAAACTTAGGCAAATAGTAGTTAAGTGACTTTCTTAGGGTTACCCAGTTAATAAGTGTCTGAAATCAGATATGAACCCAGGTCATCCTGATTCTAGGTCTTGTGCTCTGTACCACCCAACTCAAGTGCAGCTTTATTCCCCCGGTCATTGGGTCCTAATCTGGACCCCTTATTATTGATGTACTAAGAAAGTATCAGAGTTAAACACATTTTACCTTTAGGATCAGAAATTCTAAACTCTGACTAGTCAAATAGCCCCAATCTTAAAAGAACTTTAATATTATAAAGTTTCAACAGATGGGCAAAGGTTGATACATTTGGAACTGAAAAGAACCTTAGAAGTCATCTAGTTTGACCTCAGAGCAGCTCACTGGTTTGCTGAAGAGCTCTGGTCTGAGAGCTGAGAGGACTTGAGTTCAAATATATTCTCAAATACTCACTAGCTGTGCAACCCTAGGCAAGTCACTTAACCCTGTTTACCTCATTTTCCACATCTATAAAATAAGCTGGAGAAGGAAATGATGAACTACTTCAGTACCTTTGTCAAGAAAATCCCAAATGTGTTTGAAATGACTCAAAAACAAGAAGTCTAACTTCCCTCACTTTACAAATAAAAAATTGAGACCCTGAATTCTAGCCCTGACTCTGCCAATTTTTATATGAAGAACCATAGGTAATCACGTCTCTCCAACCTCCAATTTCTTCCAATATAAAAAGAAAGTTAAGTTCGCTGTCCTCTTTTTACATTCAAAGAAACTGAAGCAGACAAGGAAAATGACACCACTACTAAATATCTGGGGACAATTTGAACTCAGGTCTTTCTGACTCCAGACTCAGAACTCTATCCATTTTTATCTACTGCACCACCTTTTAAATCCTGTTGTTTGAAGTGTACACATGTCTTGGTTCTAGTTCAAGCTCTAAAAACATCACCCTTGAAGTCCAAGAAGTCATTTATAACCCTTCTATTTCCATTTTCACAGCTGTAAAGTAGATATGACAATACACAATCTCATTTCTTGTTCCATAATTCAATACCATACTGTAAAACTAAAAGATAGTCCCTTTGAAATTCTTTCAAACCAAAGAACTATCTATGTAAGAAGGCTCTATAAAACACTACTCTTAGACAGTTAGGTAGTCAGAGGATAGATTATTGGGCCTGAAGTCAGGAAGAATCATTATCTTGAATTCAAATCTGACTTTAGACACTCACTAGTTGTGTGACCCTAGGCAAGACACTTAACCTCTGTTTGCCTTAATTCACAGGAAAAGAAAATGGTAGATCATTCTAGTATCTTTGCCACGAAAACTCCTTATGGGGTCAAGAAGAGTAGGACATGTCTGAACATCTGAACAAATACTGCTGTTATGATTCAAACAACTATAGCATGTTAGAACTGGCAGAGATCTCAGACTTAACAACCTCATTTTATGCAGGAAGCAACTAAGGTAACTTGCTCAAACCAACATAGAATCATTGAAAGACCTGGGATTGGAACTCACTCCTGTTTCCCAGTTCAATATTCTCCTGATTGGTTATATACTTGACTCAGTGGAAAGAATGCTGGACTTGGAATTAAAAGAAATGGATTCAAATATTGACTCTTGTCATTTATTATCCATATGACACCGGATGAATCACTTAATTGACATTGGTTCCTCATTTGTAAAATGAGGAGACTATGTATCATACGAGAAGCCCTCCAAAGTCCCTTTTAGCTCTAAACTGATGTTCCTTTGCCCATCTGCTGAAGCTTCTGCTTTACAAAGATTAAGTAAGTTCAGAGGGATAGTTTTCCTGTAGTTATACAGGATAGCTGTTCCAAATCTAAATATGAAATGTGTTTAATGATCATGATGATTCAATCCCCTGAACATTTCATAATAAAGGTAGTGACTTAAGACTTCATGAGGAGACTGACATTAATGGCATTCTTATGACTCATCTGAATATTCACACATTTCCCAGGACCCTCACAATGATATTCATTCATTTATTTTGTTCCTAAATAGGTATTTAATCACTTTTCTTTTTGATCTGGAACTGTAATTTCACCACTGTAGGGAACTCAGGTGAGAAAATTCTTTATATAAATATAAATTGGCTTTTGTTATGCAACTGAGTGAATCATTAGGATTCTGGGAGGTGAAGTGCCTTGCCCAAGTCACAGGGTCAATATAGCTCAGAGATAGAACTTGAGCCCAGCTCTTCCTCTTTCACAGACTTGCTGTCCATACATTCTGCCACACTATCTGACATTCCACAATGTGTAATGCACAACATGCAATCTAGCTACTAATATGACAAAAATTGAATTCAAGCTACAAAATCTCACTTTTTTGTTGTAGCTTCCAAGAGTTATAGTACCTTGGAAATGGTTTCTAGAGTAAAAAAGGGATTTTTACAAAGCCCAAAGGATTGGATAGAATAAAAATATCAATCAAAAGCTTAAAATGCATGTAAATAAGTTCTTAATCAATTTGAGAGAATTAAAATGCCTTGATCATAGGATAAAGACAGATGAAAACATAGAGGAAATATCTTGTTATTGGCTAGAAGAATGAGACATATCTCTGAGTCTGTGACTAACTCAGGAAGTCAATTTAATATAACAAAGTCTGATATCAGACTAAACTAATGATCTATAAACTTGTCCAGGCAGGAGGTGATACCATGAACTGAGTGTGGGGCTGGGAATTAGGAAGGATCATCTTCCTGAACTCAAATCTAGGTATGTGACCCTGATTGCTTCAGTTTCTTCATCTTCAATTTCAGTAAAATGAATTGGAGCAAGAAATGACAAATCACTCCAATATCTTTGCCAAGAAAATCCCAAAGGATTGGACATGATTGAAAATTGACTCAACAAAAACTTGTCCAGGCCCCTAAGAATGTTTTCTTCTCATAGAAAGAATTACACAAACTAATATTAAACAAAGAGAGCAGAACCAAGAGAATATTGTGCACATTAACAACAACATTGTGAGTTAATCAACTATAATGGATGCAGTTCTTCTCAGCAGTTCAGAGGGCTAGGACAACCCCGGGAAACCCATTTTGACAATGCCATTCACATCCAGAGGGGAAGAACAAAAACATCACAGAACCTGATTGGATACTCTTTAAAACTTCTCTTATGTTTCTCCTTCCCATCCCTTTATTTTCTTTCTTTCCATTTAGTCCTAATTCCTCATATACAAATTGACTGATATGCAAAAATGATAAATTCAAAAGTACATGTACAACTTTTATCAGACTGTCACTGAGGGGAGGGAGGTGAGAAGGGAGGTTGATAGAAAATTGTGTAACATAAATATGCAAGTGGAAGAATGTTGAAAAAAATCCATAACATGCAATTCAAAAAATAAAACAAAAGCAAAAAGCAAAAAAAAAAGGCATCCTTTTTGCCAGTCATGAATTCTAAGAATCCTGAGATCCCTTCAAAGATTCCATAGTCACCAGAATGAGTATAATAATCTACAGAGCTGCCAACATTGCCACAAAAAATCAGGAGATGGCTGCACAATAATCCTGAGATACATGTGCCTAGGCAGTGACTTTATAACCACTAGGATCTAATGAACTTATAGGGAAACAGCTGATTTCTTCCTCTCCCTTAATGTTTGAGTTAAAGGTGGGAAGAAAGCACTAGAATTACCAGTGGTCAGGCCCAACAGAAGGACAATCTGATGCTAGATGTTTGCTTTTTCAAGGATTCAACCAGCCAACCCATTCATCACCAAAATATCAGCCTGCATCAAACTTCATGAGGACTCAAGAAGGGGAAAAAAGGACTTCCAGGGTCAGGACTCAAGAGGCAGCCCACTGCCATGTGTTCTCAATACATATACCTCAATATCAATGTACTTATAAGGCTGATCTCACTCTCACTAGAGACCCTATTTAACAGGGAAAGAATGTCTCTCGTTAGGGCAAATATTTTATAACAGTTATTGGACCACACCTTCTCACCGAATGCAAAAAAAATACAGGGTTTTGAAAAAGATGAAATGAGAATATATATATATGTGTGTGTGTGTGTGTGTGTGTGTGTGTGTGTGTAGTGCTTTTAAAACAATAAAGTATTATATTGATGTAATACATGTTATACATATATAAATGCACACCCATATGTCAATATTCCCACATATTCACAATAAAATATATTATTGCTCAAAAGTGATCTAATATATCTATATGTGATATTTATCAATATTATATATGTATGTTTATGTGTGTATATGTATATGTATGTGTGTATGTAGATATTTATGTATGTTTAAATGTGTTTGTGTTTGGTTATATAGATAAATGTTATGTCTAAGAACAGATGATGGATGGCACAGTCCTAGAGTCAGGAACACCTGGGTTCATAACCATTCTCAGACACTTAATAACCATGTGACATGCTCAATTAGGTATAGAAATCTATCTTACTCTTCAGGAAAGTGGGAGAGAAATGGGATAAGAGAAAGAAATTGGGATGCTAAAAGAGAGGATAGATTGGGGAAGAAGTAATCAAAAGTAAAACACTTGAGCAGGGACAGGGTCAAAGGAGAGATATGGAGAGTAAAATAAATGGGGTAGGAAAATAGAATAGAAGGAAACAGAGCTAGCAATAACTGTGAAAAAAATTTGAAGCAAGTTTCTCTGATAAAGGTCTCATTTTTCAAACAGATAGAAAATTGAGTCAAATTTATAAAAATGAGTCATTGCCCAAATAATAAATGATCAAAAGATTTGAAAAGTTTTCTGGTGAAAAAATCAAAGCTATCTGATTATATGAAAAATGTTCCAACTTACTATTGGCTAGAGAAATGAAAATAAAAACAATACATGTTAGATTAATAGGAGAGAAAAGAAGATTTTCAAATTTTGAAGGCAATGTGGGGGCGGGGGAATGAGACATTAAAGGACTCTTGGTGGAGTCGTGAACTGATTCAACCATTCTGTAGAACAATTTGGAACTATGAGTAGAGGGCTATAAAACTATGCATATCCTTTGACCTAGCAATACCACAACTAGGCTTGTATCTCAGTAGAGATTTAAAATAAAGAAAAAGCAAATTATATATATATATATATATATATATATATATATATATATATATAAATCTTTATATAATATAGTTCTACTGGTAAAGAACTTGAAATTGAGAGGATGCCCATCAACTTAGGAATGATCAAACAAATTTTGGCATGTGATTATGATAGAATGCTCTTATGCTCTAAGAAATAATGAGTAGAAAGCTCTCAGAAAAAATCTGGAAAGTCTTACATGAACAAATATAAAGTGAAATGTAGTATGTACAAAGTAACAGCAATACTGTAAGATGATCAGCTGTGAATGACAATTTTTCTAGAAAAACAATTAACCATGACAACTCTGAAGGACTTATAAATGAAAAATGCCATCCATCCCAAGAGAAAGAACTGATAGTGTCTGAATTCAATTTGAACCATACTTTTTTAAACTTTATTTTTCTTTTTTATTATGATTATTATGGAAATGTTTTTATATGACTATACATGTATAACCTATATCAAATTGCTTTTCTTCTCACTGAGACAAGATGGGGAAGGAGGAAGATTGATTTTACATGTAACAAAAAAATAAAATACTAAAAAAATTTTAAAACAATTGTGTGACATCAGACAATTGTCTGCCTCAGTTTCTTCAAACATAAAATAAGTATAATAATAACTCTTACTTTCTGAAATTGTTTTTAAAAACCAAAGAAGATATCTGTAAAGCACTTAGCATACTTCCTGGCACCTACTAGGTCTTTAATAAGTATGATTTTTCCCCTTCTTCCTTGATATGTCAATAAAATAGTACATAAAGTCAGTGGAACATAAGACAGAAGAAGGCAGGAACTAGTTTTCACTTTGTTTCTGTACTTCTAGCACCTGGTTCAGTCCAAGAGTCTAAATTTGCTCACTCATGGGCAGGAAGCTCCACTCCAGGGAATGATGACAGTAGTTGAAATTCCTGATCTTCAGGGATTATCCTTAGAACCCTGAAAAGGATTAGCACCTGTCTTCTGGAAAACCAAACCAAAATTTGAGTTAAGATAGGGGAAATGTCCCCAGAAGAAACTGCTACACATGCAAAGCAGCAGAGGCCATCAAGAAACCAACTTAATAGATCGCACAGAGGTAATGTCAAGCAGACTCCAAAAGAAATAGATTACAGTCAATGTGCTAATTCACTCAAAAATTTGCCAGAAAATTGAGAGCATCTATCAAACACACCTTCTTGCATGAGAATCCCAATCTCAGGCATCTATTTTCTCAAGCAACCTTCCTCCACAGAAAAGCTGTGATCTAAGAAGCTGAGGTTGACAGAACAGTCATTATTGGTGAGAACCATGTGCTCCTTTCTGTCACAGTTCACTGAACAAATCTGTCAAAAAAACTATGTGGCCATTTAGAACTGAGCAAAGCAGCAGCAACAATCAAACAACAATGGAGTTCCAAACTTAAAGAAAAAAATGGAAGGAACAAAGGATATTCTTTATCCAAAACAGCAAAAGAGAGAAGTAGGTATTACCAAAATAGTATTAGACAGCCACAGGAGAGGTTTGGCTTCAGATATTGATTGGCAAAACATTTAGTCACTTTGAGATTCACTATAAATCACCTTTAATTCATCTATAAACGGGAACAATAATATTCATAGAGAGGCTGCCAAGATGAGATCTACCCCTCAGCAGAGATCAAGTCCCACCTTTGACCCACAAGTATGGGCAAATCCCTTAATTTTTCAGTTGGTCTAAAATTTACAAAGTGTGTTCTGATCATCTTTGCTAGCCTCATAGTCATTCACTATAGCAATGAAATCAAAGGACTGGTTAAAAGAAATGGTCATTATGTCTACCTTGTAGAATTATTTGAAGGAAGAAATGAAATAATTTCTATAAAATATAAAGCTTTTGTATACTATAAAGTGCTATGCTGATGCAACCATTGTCATATAAATGTCATTAGAGGTTTATATAATGTTGTTCCTGTGCCTCTGGCACCTAGTCAGAGTCAATCAACAAACCCTGTATTAAGTAACAAATACTTTGTTAAGCACAAGGATTCAAAGTAGTGTACAAAACAATTCCTGCCTTCAAGGAATATACATTGGGATGGGAAAAATAGCAGATAAATAACCAAAAACATACAGGTAGAAGGAAGGTTACCTAAGAGACATTAATAATAGTAAGTGGGATGTGGAAGAGTAGGGGAGGGGCTGGACAGAACAGAGAAGGCATCCTGTAGAAGATGGGATTTTCAGTAACATGGGGGTGATGATCAACCTTGATTGACATGCTCATTTCATCAGTGCAACAATCAGGGCAATTTTGGGCTATTTGCAAAGGAGAATATCATCTGTATCCAGATAAAGAACCATGGAGTTTGAACAAAATTCAAGGACTATTCCCTTTAATTTAGAAAAAAAACCTGATAATTTATTGTCCAATCTTGTTATCTCTTATATTTTATCCTTAAGGATATGATTTCTCTCTCATCACACTCAATTTGGATCAATGTACAGCAAGGAAACAATGTAGAGACTGACAAATTACTTTCTGTGGGAAGGGGGAAGTAAGATGGGGGAAAATTGTAAAACTCAAAATAAATAAAATCTTTAATTTACAAAAAAAAGATGGGATTTTAGTTGAGTTTTGAAAGAAATCAGAGAAATCAAACAATGGCAGAACATAAGGGAGTAGATCATCCCAAGCATGAGGGACAACCAGTAGAAAGATAAAGACGGAAAACAGAGTTAGTTTCAAGGAACTATAAATGGATCAGTGTAGCTAGATTATAGAAGCCATGGATGGGAATGAAATGTAAGACAATTTAGGAAGGTCTGAAGGGTAATGATTTTTGAAGAATTTAAATGCCAAAGAGAGGAGTTGTGTTTTATCACAGAGATGATTGAGACTTTGGAACACTATTGTTGTTGAAGATGATGGTCCTTCATTCTCAAAAAGGATCAATGACATGAGGAGTGTGATGTCTTGCTTACAAGTGAATTGGATTAAACCAAAATAGAGTTGTGCAACACCATTAGCTTTACTCCTCAGTCATTGGAGTCACAGGTGGTTGACAAGATCAGACTTTGACTTTAGAAAAATCACCTTGGCAACTGAACGAATTAGATTAAGGAGAAATGAGGCAGGGAGACTATTGAAGTGTTCAGGAAAAAGATGATAAGGGACTGATCTAGGGTTGTGGCTACCAGTGAAGAGACAAGATGTATATACAAGATGTCAAGAAAGTAGAAACAGGAAGACTTGACAACAGAGAATACATAAGGTGAGTGAGAGAAAGGAGTAAAGAACAGCACTGAAGCTGCAAACCTGGGTGACTGGAAGGTGGGACCCTCCACAGCCAGCTCATAGTAGACACCTAATAAATACCTATTGTGGCATATTATATAGGAATAAAAATGGAAAAGACATGTTTCCCAATGACAGTAGGAGTGAAACACGTCTTCTCTCCTTCTTGTCTTCTGCTTTGATAACAACAAACATTATCACTTCATCATTTTTCAATAACTATAATGAAAGAAATAGAATGCAAACAAAATAAGCTTCCATGTTAAATTAATCCAGAGAAGTCTTATCTTGTCATTGGGCACTATGGAGCCAAATATATGGCTATGAAAATTTTCCCTGTCATCACAACAATGACTGGGCACATAAGTTGGACAGTACAGTGCCTCTGATACTGAGGGTACCTGATAAGAAAAAGCAAAAAGCAACCAGTTGTGGAATTATATTCATGTTCACAGTGGAATTTTTCAACAAAGTTTTCATCAATGAAGTCTATTTTGATAAAATAGAGAATAAGATTTTTAAAAACTTTTACCAATTCTCTATTTGGGCACAAGCATTTTCTCTCACCTTTTCTTTCTTTTTTATTTTGGAAGCAGAGAGAATAACTCTGATGTCAAAATAGCCAACACTAAAAGAAGTGGTATTATTGATGAACAATTTATTGTTGTTCATCATTATTGTCTTTCAGTCAGGTCTGACTCTTTGTGACCCCATTTGGGGTTTTTTTGGCAGAGATACTTTAGTGGTTTGCCATTTCCTTCTCCAATTTATTTTATAAATGAGGAACCTAGGGGCAGCTAGGTGGCACAGTGGATAGAGCACTGGCCCTGGAGTCAGGAGTACCTGAGTTCAAACCCAGCCTCAGACATTTAATAATTACCTAGCTGTGTGGCTTTGGGCAAACCACTTAACCCCATTTGCCTTGCAAAAAACCTAAAAAAAATTAAAATAAAAAAAAATGAGGAACCTGAGGTTTAAAAAAAAAACCAAGAGACTGACTTTAACAGGATCACACAATTAATAAATGGTCTAAGGTTGGATTTGAACTCAGGAATTCTCATCTTCCTGATTTCAAGCCCTGTTCTCTAGCCACGATAATAATAATAATATGCCCATAATAAAAATAATGATATAATAATTACTATTTATATGGTACCTACCATGTGCCAGGTACTAAATTATGCACTTTACAAATATTAAACCTCATGACAACTCAACATTACAAATGAAGTAGACAGAGGTGAAGTAACTTGCCCAAGGTAATCCAGTTAGGTAATGAGTATCTAAGGCTAAATTTCAACACAGATCTTATGAATGCCAAGCCCAAACAACGTCAAGACTGATGTGGCATTGTGGAAAAAAACAATGGATCATGGATGAGGAGGCCTAGGTCAGAGTCCTGGCTCTTCTTTAGAGAAGCCACTTAGCTCATCTGGATCTGCACTTCCTAACTCATGGATTTGTTTTGAAGATCAATGAGATAAAATATGTATAAATAGCACAGCGGATAGAACATGGGACCCAGAGTCAGGAAAACCTGAGTTCAGGTCCAATCTCAACCACTTACTAGCTGAGTGACTCTGGAAAAGTCACTTCATCTATATTTGCCTGTTTCTTCTATAAGAAGATTGGGGATAAATAAGAGTAACTTCCAGGGTTATCAGGAGGTTCAAAATGAGACAATAATGCCTGGCACATAGTAGATGCTATATAAAAACTATTTTCGTTACCATTATATGTTGCAACTATGAAGCTCACTAGAAATACGAGCTTATTAGTTATAATATTAATATAATTTGTTATAATATAAGACAGTTTTAAGATTTTGATAAATTTTTCATTGGTGATGATCAGTAATTTGATAAAATTTCATTAGTTATTTCATTATTGAATTAGTGATTTCCATGCAACTCTTTTACACTTTCTTACCTGTCATTCTCTGTCCTTGGCTTTCTACAAATCTCCCCTGGTTGAATGTGCCCCATGCATTGGGAAGCCTCCCTCAAGGTGTTTTATTAGCGCAGGGTTACTAAATTAGTACATGGGTCAGCTATTTATTGTCTATCTTTCTTTCATCATAAACAGTCCAGTTCCTTTTCCAGATATACATGACTTTTGTCTTTTGTGTCACTTTTAATGCACAAGTCTCTATTTGCAACATATTGCAATCTTGCATTTTATCTCTACCCAAAGTGTATCTTTCTCTTGCCACATAAGTTATTTGGAATTTCTATTACTATGAAATTGTGATGTGCCATGACTTGCAAATATGAAGCACTACTAAAAGAACACTGAGGTTAAAGTAATGGTTTTAAGAGTTTGAGAAAGTACTCCACACTTTCCCAAATGTAATACAGTCTGCCTTCATCCTTTTCAAAGTCTAGAACCAGTCTTTCTTCAGTACCTGTCAAACAATGATAACAAAACTGATATCAATCAAATAAACAAAACTTTCCTGTGGAAATCAAATCAGATAAATTATATCACACCTTTGGGCACCAGGGTCTCTGTTGGCACTACATGGATAGTACTGAAAATTCTCCCTCTCCTAAGAGTGAACAGTTGTGTCAACTGAGTCATGTAATCATGTATAGGCCTGGACATAGATATGACATAGATAAAGTCTTATGTAGATATGAACTAGGCCCAAATAGACACAAATATAAATGTAGACAAAGGAATAGAGATTCAACTTGTGATTTCTTTGGTGTAGAGAACTATCCACTGAGGAAATTCCCTCTACATGCAGATAAGCCTCTCTGAAACTTAAAATCTTAAGAGATTTGCCTAGGGCACTTGAGGTGAAGTGACACAAACAGATAGACAGATATAAATGAATTTCCCATGTACAAAAAGCAACATAAGTTTTTCAACCATGTTCTTTTTCCAGTGTGGATCATTTAACCAAGCTCTCCCTTATTTATTGTTGATTTTATGTCATGGGATAATAGGTATCATATGTGAATAGGAGCATGTGGAGAACCTCATCATTAATGAGAATATCTTCCTTTGTTCAGGACTTCTCCCCCTAATACTGGTAAGCACCAGAAATATCCCTGTTTTATACTTTGTTTGATGTCAATATTCAAAGGGCTGTTGAATAAAGGTATTAATGATGAAAAAATATCACTAATGTTTACAATTCTTTATTAGTCAAGAGGTACCAAATAAATATTAGCTAAATTGAGCTATTTGGAAAAAAATATATTTTCTAAGACAATCTGATTTTTGACTCACTTCCCTCACTAAAACTGTCTCAGAAAATGGCCACTTTTTTTTCACTTGAGAACATCCCCAATGTGTTTTTAGAAGGTCCCCACCTAAATTCTCTGACCCAACATCCAAGAAATGCTAGACTTAGATGAGGAGAAACATGTTTGTATGTTCAATTTCCCACTATATGGTGCCACACTAAGACTCCTGTTATTACTAAGTCCTACTTAGTTTCTAAAGATCCCTCTTCCTCTCCTGGGCTTCAGGCTCCATTTACCCTTCCTGCAAATTTCAATAGCTCCTGCCCCTGGGAGCCATATCCCACTCCTGACCTGTTTCTCTTTCCTACTTAGTTTACCTGAAATCTATCTGCATTTCAACTATGCTGTCCAAGATCCCAAAACAGACAATCTTCTCTTCCTGTTTCAAAGTTTATACCCCTATTGAGTTTCTAATTATATCCCTGTTTTCCTGTTGATAAAACTTCTCAAGCCATCAACCTTTGGCCAAGTTAATATGATTGGCAAATTTTAAACTTAATGAATAACACACTCAAGTTCTCAGCCTCACCTACTTTTTTGATATCTCACTAATGAGTTATCAATTAGGTGACCCCCAGTGGAACTTCAAAATCATAGCATCACAGATTGAGTGCTAATAGGCATCCCAGTTCAGGCCCCATCACCTCTAGTCTATACTATTGCAATAATTTTCTCACTGCTTCTAACTGATTTCCCTTCCTCAAGTCTCTCCTCACTTTAATCCCTCCTCCACTTAACTACCAAGGTGTTTTTTTCTAAAGAATAGGTCTAACCATATTACCTCCTGCTCGAAAAGCTCCAAGTGTCCACCACTGTCTCCATGAATAAAATATAAACTCATATATTTAGCATTAAAACCCTTCCTATGGGATGGCTAGGTGGCGTAGTGGATAAAGCACCGGCTGTGGAGTCAGGAGTACCTGGGTTCAAATCCGGTCTTAGACACTTAATAATTACCTAGCTGTGTGGCCTTGGGCAAGCCACTTAACCCCATTTGCCTTGCAAAAACCTAAAAAACAAACAAACAAAAAAAAAACCTTCATAGTTTGTTCTTCCTACCTTCCTTGATTTCTACTTATCATTTACCTTCATATATTCAATGATCCAGTTACACAGACATACTTTGTATATAGGACTCTTATCTTAAATCACTTTGCATTTCCCCTGGCTATCCTACATGCTTATAATGTTTTACCCCCTCACTGTTATCACATGTTTTCTCTAGCTTCTTTCAAAGTTCAGCCTAAATCTGAACTTCTCAGTAGCAAATGACTGTAGTAATCTATTGTTTGATGAATATAAAGACTTTTTTTCTGGGATAAGAACTCACTATTTGTCAAAAATAGTTGAGAAAACTAGAAAACAGTATGGCAAAAAACTAGGCATGGACCCACATCTCACACCCTATAGCAAAATAAGTTCAAAATGTTTATAGGATTTGGACATAAAGGTTGGTACTTTAGGCCATTTAATAGATCAAGAAATACTCTATTTGTCAGATCTATGAAAAGGGGAGAAATTTATGACCAAACAAGAAATAGAGTACATTATAGATTGCAAAATGGATGATTTTGACTACATTAAATTAAAAAGGTTTTGCACTAATTAAAACTATGTTGCCAAGATTAGAAGGAAAACAAAAAGCTGGGAAACAATTTTCACAGCTGGGGTTCTAATAAAGTTCTCATTTCTAAAATATGTAGATAATTGAACCAAATTTATAAGGTTGTAAGCCATTCTCTAATTTGATAAATGGTCAAAGGATATGAACAGGAAGTTTTCAAATAAAGAAGTTAAAGTTATATATAATCATATGAAAAAATTCTCCAAATCATTACTGATTAGTGAAATGCAAATTAAAACAACTATGAGGTACCTCACATCTATCAGATTGACTGAGATGACAAAAAGGGCAAACAATCAATGTTGGAGAGGTTGCAGGAGTACTGGGACATTAATACACTATTGGTGGGGTTGTAAATGAATCCAATCATTCTGGAGAGCAATGTGGAACTAAGTCCAAAAAGCAATAAAATTAATCATATTTTTGACCCAGCAATCCTAGCATGAGGCCTATATCCAGAAGAACTCATAAAAATGGGAAAAGTTCCACATATTCCAAAATATTCATAGCAGTTCTTTTTGTAGTGGCAAAGGATTGGAAATTGAGGGGATACCCATCAACTGGGGAATGGCTAAACAAATCATGGTATATGAATGTTATGGAGTACTATTTCTATAAGAAACCATGAATGGTCGGACTCTAGAGAAGCATGGGATGAATTATAGGAACTGATGCTGAGAGAAGGGAACAGAACCAAGAGAACATTGTACAAATTAACAATATTGTGAGTAGATCAACTTCATTGGATGCAGCTCTTCTCATCAATTCAGAGAACCGGGACAACCCTGAGAGACCTATTATGGACAATGCTAACTACACTAGAGGAACAAAACAAACAAAAAACTTTATAGAATCTGAATGAATACCACATTCACTTTTGAAAAATTTCTCTTATGTTTCTCTTTCCCATTTCATGGTTTTCTTTCTTTTCCCTTAGTCCCAATTCCTCATGTAGAAAATGACTCATCTGTAAACATGTTAAACACAAATGTATATGCACAATTTTCACCATATTGTTTGCAGCTAAGGGGTGGGGAGGGGGAGAGAGAGAGAGAGAGAGGGAAGAAGGAAATTATGCAACATAAATATGCATATGCATGCTGAAAATTGTCATAACATGTAATTGGAAAAATAAAATATCAACTGGGAATTTTTTTAAAAATTTTAAATAAATAAATCTTAACTTCTTCAGGAAGCTTTTTCTGGGACCCCAGGCTTTTAATGTCTCCCTCCTCAGATTATTTCCCATCTATTCTGTAGATATCCTGTCTCCTCCATTAGAATGTAAGCTTCTTAAAAGAAGGCATAGATTTTATATGGGTTTTGTATCTTCAGGGCTTAGCACAGTGCCCAGAATATAATAAGCATTTAATAAAAGTTTCTTGACTTGACTTGATTCATTTGACTCTTCATTTTATAGAAGGAAAAAACTAAAACTTGGAAAGATAAAAATGATTCATCCTAGATCATCTATGAAGTAAGAAGCAGAGCTAGGATGTGAATCCAGGTCTTCTGATGCTAAATCCAGCACTCAGACTGTATCACCCTTATAACTTTTCATTGGAAAAATCAAATACTTCTCCTTTCATAATAATTTAGGCAATTTCTACAATAGTAACAGGAGACTGTGTTGCTTTCCTCCCCCCCACACACATTGTCTCCACTCTGATTCATTTATGCAAAGCCAAAGTATACACTGTATGTGATCTTGGCAAGCAATATGGATTTTTCACTACTCTCTTTTCCTCTTGAAAACCCAACACATGAAGAAATTCTCAAGCAATGAAGCTCCACTGAGAATGGCTGTCAAGTATTCAAGTGTCACATTCAACACCTTAGCCAAACAGGATAATGAACTCAGCACCCAAGAAAATTCCACTCCCATTCATATGAATAGCATGGACAGAATGCACAAATTCTTAAAATGGAAGGGACCCTAAGGGGGAAAACACATTCACAAAATTAAGAATGTATAAATAACAAGTCATAATGTAGCAAACTACAAAAATGAAAAACATGTAACTTCAAGTCCTTCTAATTACCAAATCTCATGTGTCTGAATCCCCAGATAGACTCCACTGCTATCAATCAACTCAAAAAAGTTTAGCCAGTGGCATTGTTGTCAGGACTGGAGATGAAGGAAAAGATGAGAACTATCCTTAAAAACCATAGAAAGGGGGCCACTAGGTGGCAGAGTGGATAGAGCACCAGCCCTGGAGTCAGAAATACCTGAGTTCAAATCTGGCCTCAGACGCTTAATAATTACCTAGCTGTGTGGCCTTGGGCAAGCCACTTAACCCCATTGCCTTGCCAAAACCTAAAGAAAAAAAATAATAAGACAAAAGGAAAACCAGGTCACTAAAAGGAGTGAACTATGAGAGCATACTAAAGCTAGCCACAAGTAGGGTTCTACAAAACTCCCCAGTGTTTAAAAGTCTACAGGCCTCTATGTTTAACTCATAAGTACATAAGTAATTCACAGCATAAAATGCAAGCCAAAGGGAAAGAGAAATATTCTAGGTATCTTGTACCTCTTCAGTTAGAGAACTGTGTACTTTTACTCACCATGTACTTTCCAGGGCTCTGATAAGTACTAGGCCATTGAAAACAAAACAGAAGGAACTTTGTTGATGTCCTAGTGCAGCAAGGGTCAGAGCTGGAGAATCCATTTATCTTCATCATTATTTCTTTTTTTTTTTCCTTAAGACTGAGTGTCCAGATCTTTCCCAGGCTGGAAGTGTAAGAGTTACTTATGGGTTGATCCTGCAACTCACAAGGGAGTTGTGACTTCATTTCCAATCTGGGTTGGTTTGCACCCTCCTTAGGCAACCTATTGACCTTATGCTCTCAATGATTCTGATAGTTCTTATATTAGTGTGGACACCCAATGACCTTAGTCCACTGTATCTCAGAATTTTTTAGTTCAAGAGATCACTTCATCCTCTCTGGGAGGTGGTATTCCTGGCAATACTACCACGTCTCCATGTCCATCTGATTTAATCATTTAAAATAGCATGTTTACATTTTTAGGAATATGGGCATGGTAAAGTCTCTATAATTTATTGTTGTTCAGGAAGGAACATTGTACACATTAACAGCATCATTTAGAATTTATCAACTATGATGGATTTAGCTTCTCTAAGTTCAAAGGGCTAGGACAATCCTCAGAGACCTGTTACAGACAATCCACATCTAGCTAGGAAAAAAACCACAACCAAAACCCCACAAAATCTTACTGAACACTATGTTCAATTTTTTTAAATTTCTCTTATATTTTCCTTCCTATGCCATGATTTTCCTTCTTTTCCCTAAATCCTAATTTTTCACACACAAAATGACTAATATGTAAACAAGTTAAATACAAATGTACACGTACAACATTCACTATATTAGGGGAGGAGAGTGGGAAAGGAGGATGGAAGAACAGTGTGCAACATAAATATGCGTGTGGATGAATGTTGAAAAACTTTTATAACAATAATTGGAAAAGTAAAATACAATATCAATCAAATATTTTAAAGTGTACATACATGTTTTTAGAAATATGGACCTGATAAAATGTCATTAATGTATTGTTGCTATCCAGTCACTTTTCAGTCATGTCTGACTTTCCATAATCATATTTGTCATGTCCTTGGCAAAGATACTGAAGTGGTTTACTATTTACTTCTCCAGATCATTTTACAGTTGAGGAAACTGAAGCCAACAGGATAAAGTGATATGTTCAAGGTCTCACAGCTAGTAAGTGTCTGAGACCAGATTTGAACTCAGGATGATGAATCTACTAAATCATCTAGGTGCCCTCATTAATTCAGACTTGACTAAGTCACTATGACAGTCCAGAAAGATGAAGGTTAGAGCTAAGGTTTACCTCTCTGTGTCCGTAAATAAATAAGCAATGTAAAAAGAAGTCCAGGATGATTACTTAAGAGAACAAATTGTTTCCAACCACTTTAGAAACTCCATTTATGTAGAGACAATGGTTAAGCTAATTACAAATTATTTATTCATTAAAGTAGGCTCCCTAAGGATCTCTACTTGGCACTACTTGGGTAGCCTACTTTAAGTTGAGGATATGTACTTAAAAAGAATAAAAATGGCTTTTTTCCTCTTTATAATACAGTATTCTCTAATTTGGGCTATTTCTGAATACAGACTGGCCTTCTCTAAAATTATTATGACTCTGAAGTTTTGCTGTATTTAAAACTCAGACACAAACCAGGACTGCTGAGAAGTCATTGGCCACCTGTCCTAAAATTCTCATAGCCCTCATTTGGTGCTCCCCCAGCCCAGGGGACGTGACCCTAGTGACAGAATTAGTAAAAGTTCCACAAGCTTAGAATTGACACAGCATGTCAATTCCACAAAGACGCCAGCTTTCCATCTGTCCTCGGTGCTTAAGCCTGGACCCATGACGATCATGGCAATTCTGTATAATGAGGGGAGCCAAGTCGGTCTCGCTCTCTGCAGCCCTGCTCAACACCATATGTAGTGAGAGTTGTCCTTGTCTGTACCTAGGACATGACTGAATTCATTTCTAACCAATTCACTTTCTAAATATGGGGGAGATGGCAGGCAGCAAGTAGTACAAGTTCCAGCCAGAATAAAAAGGGATAGGAATGTTCTAAAGTCTATGGAGTTAAGCCACTCACTCAGCTTGATGAAAAAAGTCAAGTATCTCACTTTTAAGAAGGCCTCAGAGATGTCCTACTCTCTTTTCTGTTACCAAGACTTAATAGGATTATACCCTAATCATCATATAGACAGAACTACAGAAGCCTTAGCCTGATAAATGCATTGTAGTTAATCTGTTCCACACCTGCACAAGTAAGCAGGAAATTACTTGCATGAATATTAAAACTATAGGCAAAAATAGTGTTTTTTTCAGCTTCCCTGGATCCGTAAACTCTAGGAATAGAATCCAAATAACAATCATAGATGGGATGTGTAGTGTTAAGCTGGGTCCATTCCCAAAATAACACTTCCTAGATGATAGCCCCACATATTTTTTTATGATTAACTAGGAACTTTATGGTCCCAGGGAAAGATACCTATTTTACTATTTGACAAAATGGGAATTAGGGGAGGAATGACTCACAGTTCTCTGAATCCAAAACTTACTATTTTGGGGCCATTCACATTCTCAGGTCCCTTGAAGTCCTTGTCACCACCAAGAGATAGAGAGGAATCCAAAAAATTCAGAGGTGAAAGAAAGATTATTTTCAGGTACAGACACAGAGGTGGCCATGTGATCAGAGATTTCAGGTCCTAAAGCTGAGACTACAAAGTTTATAGTTCCTGAACACCAGGTCTGTCATAACTAATGGCAGTGGTTTCAGTCCCATTCTTTTGTAAAGAGAATTAATGAATTCTAAGTGTCCAATGGTGATACGAGAACTCTAGGGAAGACATTTGGAAGATAGCATAGTTCTATCCCTAATTCATCTTACATGGAAACCCAATCCAAACTCTTTCTTGAGTATCATTAATGAAATAAATATGATGAAGGCAAATAGGATAATGTATGCAAAGGACTTTGCAAATCTTATTTCTTCTTTCACTTAATCAACATTTTGTCAAAGAATCACAGCTCTAGAGGTTAAAAAACCACTGTAGGCTATGAGTTCTTTGTAGGGGTAATTGTTTTTAATTTCACTGTATTCAAAGTACCTGCCACATAATAGATGTTTCAAATATATTAGATATAGATATATATAATATAGGTATTATGAATTATATATGTTGTATATAGATATTAAATTCAGCAGTCAATAACCTTATTTGTCAGTAGCCACAGATGTTGAGGCAAGACACTCCACCAGCAAAAAGATTAGGACACACTGAAGACCTAGATGATAGTTAGCAATGTTTAGCAGAAGTTAGATGGTACAGTAGATAAAGTGCCTGACCTGGAGTCAATATATATATACATATACATATATGTATATATATATATGAAATATATTAAAATCTATTAAATATATTTATATTAAATAAAATCTACAAAATTATAAATAAAATCAATTATATTCAAACACAATTATATTGAAACAAAAAACATTTTTTAAGGTCATGGAAAAAAACCTAGAAGAGACCTCAGAGAATAGAGGAACTCTAACCTAACCCTCTCACTTCATAGATGAGGAAACTGAGGACTGGGAAGACTGTGACTTGACTGAGATCCTATAGATATTGAGTAGATAGACAGTTAAATAAACTATTTACTCAGCACATACCCTACACCAATCCTGGTGCTGAGTGGTGAGCATATAAATATGTACAAGCAAGGAAAACAAACTGTCTTCAAGGAGATAACATTCTAAAGGGAGAAGGTAGCTAGAAAGCAGAAGCAGGGGAGGGAGGGTAGCAACATCAGAAGTATCAGAAAGATTTGAATGTTATTTTCTGACTCCAAGTCCAGGGCCCTTTTCACAGTACAGCACTGCTTCTTTGCGAAGTACAGGCATACCACATAGCTATTGTTGGTTCAGTTCCAGATCACCACAATAAAGAGAATACCTCAATAAACATCCATGAATTTTTAAGTTTCCCAGTTCATATAATAATTATGTTAATACGATATCTTAAGCTATTAAGTGTGTGATCTTATGTCCAAAAAATGGTACATATACCTTAGTTAAAAATATTGTTGTATCTTCAATTTAGCTATGACTGAATCTGTTACCCCTTTTGGGATTTTCTTGGCAAATACACTGCAGTGGTTTGCCATTTCCTTCTCCAAATAATTTTACAAATGAGGAAACTGAGGTAAACAGTGTTAAGTGATTTGTCAAGGGTCACATGGCTAGTAGATATACATATATGGATTTAAACTCAGATCCTCCTGACTCCAAGGCAGGTACTCCATCTACTGTGCCACCTAACTACTGCTAAAAAAAAAAAATGTTAACCATCATCTCAGCTTCCAGTGAGTCCTAATCTTTTTGCTGGTGAAAGGTCTTACCTGTGTTGATGGTTACTGACTTATCAGATTGGTGGCTGCTGAAGACTGGGGTGGTTGTAGTAATTTCTTAAAATAAAACAAAAGTGGATTTTGCCACATTGATTGACTCTTCCTTTCACAAAGGATTTTTCTGTTGCATGAAATACTGTTTTAATAGCTTTTTACCCACAAATGGAAGTCAATCCTCTCAAACTCTGCTGGTACTTTATTAATGAAGTTTATATAATATTCTTCAGGATTGTTGTGTCTTAGGGAATAGAGAGACCCAAGGAGAGGGAGAGGCAGAGGAATGTCCAGTTGATGGAATGGTAAGAACACACAAACAACATTTATCAGTTATTATAATAGTCATATCCAAGATCACTGATCACAAATCACTATAACAAAAAATAATAATGATGAAAAAGTTTAAAATATTATGAAAATATGATACAAAGACATGAAAGAAGCATATTCTGTTGAAAAAATGGTGCCAACAGACTTGCTCAATGCAGGGTTGCTATAAACTTTCAATTTGTTAATATTAATAATAAAAACATTGTCTGTGAAGCCCTACAAAGGTAAACCTGTATGCATGTCCATGCAGTGGTAGGAAGAACAAGACTGAAACACAATAATATTAATAATTTTTTTAAAAGAAACCAAGAAAAAAATCACTTCAGTCATTTAAAATAATTGATTCTGAACTCTTACCATTGCTCTTTACCTTTCTTGGAGGAAAAAAAAAGGAAGCTGAATAAAAGCTGCAAACCCTCATAGAAAACAGTTTAGTTTGAATATCTCTACCTTGTCAGCTCCTCTTTATGTTTATGAATCTCTAGAGAGTTATCATGAAATAGACATTTTAATTATCCAACAAAATGCCAGGTGCTGCTGTATTGTACCAATGACTATATGCAAACTTCATGATGGGCTTGCTTCTGAAGGACAATTTGGTCTTACCTTGTTTTTTAAAAAGATTGCTCCTGACAATCTCATTCATGGACTGTACTTTTTGTTTCTGAAGTTTGACTGGTGGGATGCAAGTGTAAAATTCATAGAGAAGTTGGCTGTAGGCAGAAAACAACAGAGTCCTCAAATCAAATTTTAAACAATTTGTTAATCAAGAACACAAAAATTGTGGGAAGTAGGGGGTGACACTTCAGGGGATGGACCAGAACTGTAATTTCATGATTATAAGAAACACCTAGCGAGGACTTTTCATCTATTAATGCAGCCCCATACCTTCTCTGAAACTTAGGGACTTAAAGAATCACCAGGACCATTGATAGGTTATATGATAATACTAATAGCTAGCATTCATAAAGCTTTGCAAAATTCTGCTCCCTCATTTTATCCCAACAATTCTTTTTGTTTGTTTGTTTGTTTTTATCTCAACAATTCTAAGAGGCTGGTGCTGTTGTTCTTTGTCATTGTTTTTAGCTGTTAGGTCATTTCAGTTGCATCTGACTCTTTGTGACTCCATTTGGATTTTCTTGGCTTAGATAAAGGAGTGGTTTGCCATTTCCTTCTCTAGTTCTTTTTATAGATGAGGAAACTGAGGCAAATAGGGTAAAAACACACATACAATATTTATCAGTTATGTTCAACTTTTAATATGGGCATAGTCCATGATGCCCCCACATCCAAGATCACTGATCACAAATCACTATAAGTGATTTGCCCAGGGTCACATAGTAAGTGTCTGAGGTTGGATTTGAACTCAAGTCATCCTGACTCTAAGGCCAGCACTTTATTCACCTGTACCATGAAGCTACTACTAGGTAGCACAGTGGATAAAGCATTGACCCTGGAGTCAGGAAGATTCATCTTTAGTAGTTCAAATCAGACCTCAGATATTTAGTCACATGTGACCCTGGGCAAGTCACTTACCCCTTTTTTACTCAAGTTTTCTCATCTGTAAAATGATCTGAAAGACAAAATAGTAAAACAATCCAGTATCTTTGCCAAGAAATTTTGGCTCTCTTATCCTCATTTCACAGAGAGGAAAGATGAGACCAACAAAAGTTAAATGACTTGTCTGGGATCAAACAGCTACTAAGAACTTGAGACCAGATTTGAATTCAGGTCCTCTCCCTCTCCAGATCTAGCATTCTCCCTGGTGCAAATGAGTTGGCCAGAATCACAAGTCAATATTGTGTTTGAGGCAAGATTTTAATTCAGGTTTTCTTCACTCCAGTTCTAGTGCTGACTCCAATGTAAGTGACTTGCATATGGACACACAACAGTTTGAGTGAGAGGAAAGAATTGGATTCCTGCCTTTCCAACTCCAATCCCAGCATCTTCTTTCCATTATTCCACATTGCTGTTCTCTCAATGGTGCTAAAAGATCAGATGCTAAAGTTGATAAAGATACTAAAATTGGAATTTATCGGTGATCACTTTTAAAATATAAAAAGTCTTACATTATACATCTAATTCCAAATTTCAGTCACAGTCTGACACACTGTTCTTTGACCCTGAGATCTTGAAGTCAGAAGGGCAACAATCAACCAACCAGTTCCAGATAACAGGAAACAACACTAAAAGTTGCAATATGAATAAGTAGAGAGACTTTCCTCATCTGGAAATCTTTATGCCAATAGGACCACAGGTCTTTCCTCCAACACTATATTAGTACTGCAGCTGCTAGCTCCCTGACAAAATGTTTCCTACCCTCTATTAAGCTGATACCTGGAAATTCAAAACATGAAGAGGAACAAGCCATCGTGAGACCAAATTTTACCATAGTTATTTAACTATTTTACTAATGTAATTAATTGGCTTTTTTTGTTCTGCGAAGTGGAAAAAAGAGAGGGATAGAGAGGGATCCTGCTTTGATGACCTCTTCCAAGTTCACCAGCACAAATATCAGTTTTCTCTAAGACTTTAAGAACATCTCATGGAGCAAAAGAAAGAAGTCTCCAATTGGCACAAATTTAGTTCCAAAAGAAAGGCAATGAGCAACACAATAGTCATTCAACTTATCCTTTACCTTTCAGAAGTAGTACTTCATGCTAAGGCACTTTTGAATAGCAATATGAGCAGAAGAATTCCAATCACTTACTTCCATTTTTTACCCAAAATCTGGCACAAGAAAATGTGCCATTTTCCCATTACCCCACTAAATTCCCCTTTAAAAGTTATTGGGGATATGTCCATTCATTTTGTGAGATAATCCCAGCATTCCTCAGAAGAGCTTCCTCTGCTTCAGCACTCCTAGTTTCCCAAGGGAGCTGAGGACAATTCATACCATGTGCTCACCTGAGTAACTTAGCATCAAAGACAGTTTCCACATCGTGGAGAACAGATGGGATATATTTCAAAGCAGCCACCTGGAATAAGAAGTAAAATTAGCATGAGAGATGCCCCCATTTAGGTTAGGTGTTTGTATAAAGAATATTTTGCTAAATAATACAGGCAGTATGAGATGATTCCTGCATTATATGAAATGTTCCAATAAGTCATGGCCATTTATCACTAACCAAGAAAATACAGTTATCCCTTCCACATTGCAGGAATCAGAAATATAATAACCCTGTGATCTGGAAAATCTGAGGAAATTGTTTTGACCCTTCCTTCATACCAGAGAAGAAGTCTGAATTTTTTCTTTTTTCTTTTATGGGATATTTACAGTATGTTGTTGTAAAATTTGGGTTGATAATATGTAATGCTAAACATTATGTGGTTCTGAGTTTCAAAATTTCTTCTGTGCCATCAGCTGACCTTCTCATATTGTATGCAGAAGCCCCCCCAAAAAATTCCCATTTAATTTCTTTTGCCAATCCAAGATCTATTGAAATCATGAAGGATAATATCATATTGTAGAAGCATAATTGTACACAAGTACATGCAGGCATATAAAATGAACACGCATACATGCAATTCATTATAAAGTTAAGATAATTGATATAAGAAGCATGTCCTTTTTATGTTTGCTTGTTGTTTCACTAATAACAAGGATGGGCTATATTGTCACAGTTAATTCTTCTGCCTACCTCTTCCCTTATAAATAGCAGGGGACATCTTAGAGAGCCCTGGAGAGGGTCTGATAATTAAAGCTGTCTGCAAATGGAATGTGATGGTAGGTAGGATACTACATTAGGGTCTTTTCCAACTCTAGGATTACAATATTTTAAGACTCATAAGGTCAATTGCTATTTTTTCAAAATGCATTTTCAATAGAATTATCAAAGAAACAAGATAAACATGAAAGGTGTTGTTTTGGGTTTCAATTTGGTAAATTTCATACATACAATTGACTTAGAAGGCCCTTATAGGTGAAACTGAATACAAAAGGCCTACTTTACAAATTAACTAAATAAAGATTTAACATTTGAAATCTAAGAAAAGAAAAAATCACATAAATTATTGATTTTATGATGAATTAGATAAAAATAACCTAACCCCTTTATTTTATAAACAGGGAAATTGAGGTTCAGAGAAGTAAGTGACCTGCCTGAGGTCACAAAGTCAGGAAAGCAAGAAACAAGAAAGAAAAGAAAAGCAAGAAAAAAAGTTTAATCCATTAAACTCCTGTCCTCTGATTCCAAATTCTGCTTTCTTTCCAATAGACCAGGCTGCTCGATCTCAGCTTACTCCTCTGAAAAATGAGAGGGTTAGAAGGTCATCTCTAAGCTATAATAATAACTCATATTTATATAATGTTAAAGGTTTGCAAAGCTTTTTCTATATATTATTCCATTTAATCCTAACAACCCTGTGAAACAGGTATATCCCAACTTGACAGAGGAGTCAATCAGTCAAAAATCCTTTACTAAACCTCTATTATTTGCTAGGCTCTGTGTTAAGTACTGGGGATACAGGGAAAGGCAAAAGAAAGTCTGTCCTCAAGAAGCTTGCAATCTAATCCGAGAGATCACATGCAAACAATTATGTATAAGAAAGCATTGATAAGTATATATATATATATATATATATATATATAAAATAATCAAGAGAAGGAAAGCACTAGAATCAAGAGGAATTGGGATTTGAAATCAGGTCTTCCTGTCTTCAGGATCAATTGACCTTAATCAATACATAAACACATACAAGAAGGCAATTTTATACAGGAAAAAGAATGTGCATTCCCAGCTTCTGTCCTTTATCTTAGTAACTTTATAGATTAAGGATAGAATCTGGGAATGAAAATTCTTTTTTCTGTATAAAATCACCTTCTTTCTTCCTTCTATATAAAATTGCCTGGTTCACCCAGGGATATTAGTTACAGTCTTGGCCTCATTAGAACAACACACCAAGTGAGTGACAGAAAAGTAAACTTCAGCCTGTGGCTTTGGTGCCAGATGGATTTCGGCACCACATAATTAGAGGAGAATGTTTATGCGCCTGCTTCCATCCACATCCAGGTGGATTTTGTAGTCACCTCATCAATTTCTTCAAATCTGACTTCTGCTCACCAGTTCCTTTGGTTCTTTGTTCTTATAAAAAATAGAGATCTGAGTGACTCCAGGGTGTGAGCAGGACCCACCACCCGCTGAACCTCTCCACTCCTAAACCAAAACTTCCTTTTCCCTTTCCAGGGACCTATTAATCTAATCATTAAGCCCTTCCCTTATATGCCTCCTCACATCTCTACCATTGACTTTGCATCCTTCATATCTGATAGAATGCATGGCAAATGACAGGAACTTAATAAATGCCTGTTGAAAAATTGTCTTGAGATCAGGGAGGCAACAATGGTAAACATGTCCTGATAGACTCATTGCAATAATTCCCCAATGAAAAAAAGGAGAGAAAATTGTGACATTTTAGTCAATACCCACCTAGGAAATCAGAAGCTCAGCATTGCAGTACCTGCTGCATTTTGCTGGTCTTTAGAAATTGTATTTCCAGGGAGAGATAAGAAACAGCAGCTCCAAGGAGCCTATGAAGTCAGGATAGATATTTCTCACATTAAAATGCTTCAGCTAGTTCACAGGATGGGAATGGGGAATGGAATGAGTGGAGGTTGGAAGGAAAGGCTTTGGAAGTCAGTCTTCTCAGCCCCAGTCTGGCAAGAGTAGAAAGCAAGCTGACTACCTGTCACTCTTGGACTTTGAATGTGTTTGCAACTCAATGGGAATTTATTAAACTTTCATCTTGTCCCTGCTGACTCACAGGTGCATGTGAAATCTGTTATTTTCCTTCCCAAGGGGAATTGCTCCTCTCTGCCTCTGAGAGTCTGTTGGGAACATGCTAACAGCTAGAAGTGACCACACTTTCTCTGTTCTCTGACATCTAAACATACCAGAAGTCTGATAGAGGGCACAAAGGTTGGCAGGACTCACCCAGAAAGGAACAGGGCCTGGGGCTTGGTGCCTGGTTGGATGCATCACTCATTTTACTATTCCCTTATTAGAACATAAGCTCCATGAGAGAAGGAACTATCTTCTTTATTTGTATCCTCAGAGCCTTGCTTATGGCAAATGCTCAATAAATGCTTTTTTTAAAAAATATAGTGATTTTTTTCTGTGCCTTTTACATTTTTCCTAGTGGATCTTCTGAATTTCTGAACATTCCTCCTGGCATTCTGAGGATGTGTCTCGTGAGTTGGAAATAAATCATTTTTGAGAACTGGTATATGAAATCTATATGTTTACCTACCACTCACCACATTAAGGATACTCTCATACATCCTGGAAAGTGGTGTGACCAGCCAGCAGAAATGTATGTCGCCTCTGTAATTTGTTGATTAAGTGATCCCAAACAAGTTTATCTATTAAATTACAGATTTCCAACAATCCTTCAAGAAACAGGGGACCCAAGCGAAAAGTGAGAGACAGACCTCTGAAAAAAGTCAAATTCAAATTAAACAATAATGACCTAATTGGCATGAGGAGGAGGAGAGGCTGAAACAAGGACCAATAAAAGAATGGGGTATTATTCTAATAAGCATCACCTGAACTGACAAAATTGCACTCAGAGCAAACTGAAAATAGAAAAAAGTCAAAAAACCAAAAATGGACCCTCCCTTGCAAATGTATGTTTCATCATCTGCTAAAAGGGTTTCCATTCTGGCTCTCTGAAAACAGCTTGAGATTTGAGAGTGTCAATAAAATCAAAATATGATGTCATGCCTTGGGGTAAGTTTCCACTATAAGACTGGACATCATCCTCATGGAAAATTCATAGATATTTAAAATAGTCAATGCCCCTTCCCCAATGGTCTTTCAATCCATTCATCACAGCAGACAGATGACTTTGCAAGGCCAACACAAGAAAAAAGACCAACATTTTCTTAGGGACAATGTGAAGATGAGAAGGGAAACTCCTCACATATTTTCTATTAAGAAAAACAGATGAAGGCCTCCAGGACAATGCACATTACATTAATCTTTCATTTGCTTTCCAACCAAAAGTCAGATTCCAGGAAGGAGAAAGAGTCTGCCAGGGAATTTACAAAGTGTATACTTCTACCCTATTCCCATAGGGAAATTCCATGATCCAGTATTACAGTTTGTTTGTTTGTTTTCTTTTTTTTCTTTACCTTGAATCTGTGATCTTGTTGGTGTATGAAAATCCTGGTGTGTAACTTCCCTCTCTTAGTGAAAATAAGCAACTCATCTGACACTTATACCTTTAGAGAGCTACCTGAGAGTAATGGGAGTTCAAGAGATTTGCCCATGACCACACAATTAATGTGTGGCAGAGGCAGGATTTGTTGGGGCTTGAGCACTGAGGTAAGGAGAGAGGTCCAAGAAGTTTTCAAAACTCTCCTCAAGAATGAATCATCTGAGATCCATTGCTAGCTATGGTTTCACAGCAGAGACTCCTTCTAGTCTTTAAGAAGAGTTACTTATGTTAGGTGCTAATAGTTTCAATTATATTCCCTGAAAGATTTCCTTTTCTCTTTTAAAACATCCAGAACAAAGTCTTAATTTCTACTTTCATGCCACACAAACTCTAAAAAGATCTGACAGCTGGATCATCCTCAAGCCCTAGTCCAGCCAAAGGCCTAGTCTTTAGGGACAGACTAGCTAAGTCATGAGTTGCTCATTATCAAGGTGACTTCTGGATGATAAATCTGGGGATCCAGAAGACCAATAACTGAATTACTGATACTTAAAGGAGAAAAATAATCATAGATTATTAAAGCATTGAAAATATATTTCAAGGGGTGGGGGGAGGGAAGTAAGATTGGGGGGAAAATTGTAAAACTCAAATAATATCTTTAACAAAAATAAATTTAAAAAAACAACAAAAAAAGAAAAAACAACTAAAAAAACAACTTAAGAATTTGACAGTTTTAGGGGCATCTAGGTGGCGCAGTAGATAGAGCACCGACCTTGGAGTCAGAAGTACCTGAGTTCAAATCCGGGGTCAGTCACTTAATAATTACCTAGCCGTATGGCCTTGGGAAAGCCACTTTACCCCATTACCTTGAAAAATCTAAAAAAAAAAAAAAAAAAAAAAAGAATTTGACAGTTTTCTCAGTGAACACAAGTAGCCATTTGTGGACTAGATGGATATGCTTTATTTCAGTTAAAACTGCTGTAAAATCATAAGAATACAGATTGAGAGTACCTTGGAGTTCATCTCATCCAATCCTCTTATTTTGCAGATAAGGAAACTGGAATCCATTGAGATTAAGTGACTTCCCTAAAGATACATAAATAATAAGCAACAGAACCAGGATTTGACTCTGACTCCAAATAGAGAAATCTTTCCTTATTATACTGTACTATGTCTGAAGATTTTTTTTTTCTATTTGATTAAAACAATTGCTGTTCTAAAAAAGAGAAAATATGTTTTAGATTGAAAAATAAAGGATAAGAATAGGTCATTTTCATGAGTAGAAAGTTATTTATAGTCATATAAAATACTTTAAATCATTATTGATTAGAAAAATACAAATTTAAATCATTACTGATTAGAGAAATACAAATACAATTCTGAGGTATCCTTCCCACCTATCAGATTGGCTAATATAACAGAAAAAAAAATGACAAATGTTGGAGAGGATGTGGGAAAATTGGGACACAAATGTACTGTTGGTGAAGTAATAAACTAGTTCAACCATTTTAAGACTATGCCCAAGGACTATAAAAGTGTGCTTAACTTTTGAACCAGAAATATCACTATTAGATTTGTCTCCCAAAGAAATCAAAGAAAAAGGACAAAAATCTATATGTATAAAAATATTTATAGCAGCTCTTTTTATGGTGGCAAAGAATTAGAATTAAAAGGATGCTCATCAATTGGGAATTGTTGACCAAGTTATTGTATATAACTATAATGGAATACTATTTGGCTATAAGAAATGAAGAGCAAGATGCTTTCAGAAAAAAACTTGGGAAGACTTATATGAACTGATGCAAAATGAAGTGAGCAAAACCAAGAGACCATTGTATACAGTGACAGCAATATTGTAAAATGATCAACTATGATGACTTAGCTATTTTCAAAAATATTATGATCCAAGGCAATTTGAAAGGATTTATGATAAAAAAAAATGCTATCCTCCTCCAGAGTAAGAAAGCAATCTGTGTACAGATCAAAGCATACATTTTTTAGCTTACATTTTCTTCCTTTTTCTTCTGTTTTTTTTTTTTTGCAACTTGGCTAATATAGTAATATTTTTATATAACCTCACATACATAAGCTTGCCTTCTCAAAGAGAAAGGAAAAAAAGAGAGGAAGGGAGTGAGAGAATTTGGAATTTAGCATTTTAAAAACTGAATTTAAAATGTTTTTACATGCAATTGAAAAAATTGTAAAAATAAAAAGTAAATTACATTTAAAAAAAAAATGTTCACTCTCCAGCTCCTTGTCTGAAATAGCAATGACTATTTTATGAGTCTGGACAACTGATAGAAAATATCAAGCACTTTATGTAAATCCCAAACTTTCATCTTGATCTTAAATTTTAGGCAATAGACTATTTTCCTCTCTTTTGTTTCTCTTAGTCTTATAAACAAAACAATAACAGCAAAGAAAAAAAATATAGCCCACATCACAAAAAAATTAAGGAGCTCCAAGAGGATAAGCTAAATAATAGGAATCCTGACAAATGAATTAGCCCTCAGAGTATAATAATCATAATAATCCCTACCTTTGTAAAACACTATATTTTTCAAAGTTCTTGCACATTCATTATCTCATTTGAGTCTTACAGCATCCAGGTAAGAAAGGCCAGGCAAGTACTCTCATCCAAAATACTGCTTTCTTCTATATATGTTGTCTCTCTGTATTAGAATGTAAACTCCTTAAGGGGAAGGACATCTCACTTTTATCTTTGTATATGCAGTACAAGTTACTGTTCTTGGCTCATTGAAAGCACTTAAATGTTTTTTCATTCATTCATCCATCCCTAGGGCACAGTGGTGTGATGCCTTGAATTCAGGAGGAGAGGAGATCAAATCCAGCCTCAGACACTTGCCACTTACTAACTCTGTGACCTTGGGCAAGTCACTTAACCCTGATTATCCCGCATCCAGGGGCTTCTCCAGTCATCCTGATTCATATCTGACCACTGGACCCAGATGGCTCTGGAGGAGAAAATGAGATTCGTGACTTAGCACAGTATCCCCCCCCCCCCTCAAATCTAACTCATGTGCTTGTTATGGTATCACCTCCCTGATATCGTGGTCTTCTTCAAAATGAAGGACAAATATATGAGAAAACCAAGACCCAAAGATGTTAAGTGTTTTGACCCAAGGTCACACAATTTGTCAATGACAAAGCCAGGACTACCAGATAGATCTGTATCTTTCCAGCAATCTTTTCAACACATCCTTTATTGGTATGGAAGCTGACACTGATGCATGATCTTCCTCTCCATATATTCCAGGTTTCCTGTTCTCTACACTTCAGGATAGTTTGATGATGGTTTTAGAAAAGATGAGAAGACAAAAAAAGACCTGACAACTGGAAAGGATAGACCATAGAAAGAGATAGAGCTAGAAGGAAAGAGGTAACATGGGACAGGAGAAAGTCTAATAGAATTAGTCAACAGGTCTAGATTCAAAGTCTAGTTATGCTACTCATTAGCTCTGTGTGGGGGGAGGAGGTAGAGAGAGAGAGAGAGAGACAACCTTTACCTCTCTAAAACTTATTTTCTTACATGGATAAAATCTGGGATTGGACTAAATGACCTCAAATCCCTTTCAGTTCTAAACTGATGATCCTTTGGTCAAACTCTGGCACAATGGAGGAAGCACTGGTCTTGGCTTCAGAAAGTCATGAGTTCAAATGTGACCTCCAATACTTACTAGCTTTGTGAACTCAAGTAAATCCTTTACCTCTATTTGCCTCAGTTTCCTCATCTGCAAATTGACAAAAACAACAGTACCTACCTCTCAGGGATATTGTGACGATCAAATGAAATAATACTTGCAAAACACTTAACACAGTGTCAAGTTCTATATAAATGTTAGCTACTATTATAATTAGTCCCACCACCATCCCCATTTTTATAAAAGAAGGAACTGTCCAGAAAGAGTAAATGACTTGCTCAAGGTCACAGAAGTTGTTAGTAGCAGAGTGGGGTTTAAACTGAGGTTCAATGACTTTAAGTTTAATCTTTTTTCTGCTACATTATATTCCAAATACTCCAGTGATTCAAGAGGGAATTTTTTTTTTAAAAAAGGGCACCTGGTACAATCTAATGGTCTTATAATTGTATCATTTTACATTTAACATTTTGGAGTTTAAATATTTTAAGAAGATGTGAATAAGGAAAAAAAGAAAACTTACTAAATTACTTCCTACATCATTGAACAGGATATATATTATATGTGTATACATGTATATACATATGTGTGTAAATATGTGTGCATGTGTATGTGTGTATATGGTCATATATCTATATGTGTGCATATATACATATATTTATTTGTATGCTTTAGTCATGTCAGATTTCTCATGACCCTTCTTAGGCTTTCTTGGAAAAGATACCAAGTAGTTTGTCATTTGTTTCTCTAGCTCATTTTACAGATGAGTAAACTAAGGCAAACAGGGTTAAGTGACTTGCCCAGGGTCACACTGCTAGTAAGCATCTGAGACCAAATTTGAATTCGGTCCAATAAACTTACCTTTCCTAACATTAGTAACTATAATTCAAAAATACTCATTCTTTATGATCACATCATTAATTTCTGAAGGAGAATGGCTTCAGTCTTTATACAATCCAGGTGAATAGTCACCACTCTAGCAGTCTTGGATGAGCCCTGAGGGTTGCAATCTCTGCTGTCATAAAGAACAAGCTTTCCTTATGGGACCCATCCAGACAAACACAAAAACTCATTAATTCTAACTAGCAGCTGGGAGATCCCAAGCATAGTAATGGCTATTTAAATTAGTGACTAAAAGGATAAACTTGATAAAAAAACGAAGCAATCTGCATTAACTCATTGATTTCGATAACTGTATTTGGGTTTTCATTATATGTGATACATCAGCCAGCACTTCCAGAATGCTTTGCAGTAAATTCAGTAGAAATAATGAAGTCTTTCTAATTGGTCCTTTCACTCTGGCCTGTGCTACTAAATGCTATCTTAGAAACAAGGTCGTCTTAAGGTTTTTATAAGCATTAACGGATTTGCAGATTAGCAAAAAAGAAGGATGCTCAATTGGAGATCCCTTGTCCTCCTGGCAATATCACCTCCTCACAGAGGAGCGTATCTAGCTATGTAGAGAGGAACAAGTTTATTGTGCTGGGAAGGAAATCTGGGTCTATGGGCAGCAATTTCTTGTTAAGAACTAACTAGTTCTTATTGTATAAGAAAAGCAAGCCGGACTCTGCTTTTTCCTAATGTGGTACCAAAAACTAAAGAGCTAGAGGGTACTTTAGATAACATCAAATTCAACCCCTACATTTGACATAGGAGAATGAGGCCCAGAGATATTAATCAACTTAACTAAGGTCATTAGTGGGACAACTAGATGGCACAATAAATAGAGCACCAGGCCTGGAGTCAGGAAGACCTAAGTTCAAATATGACCTTAGATTCTTCTTAGCTGTGTGATCCTGTATATATATCAATTAACTCTGTGACTCTGGACAAGTCACTTAATATTTGTAAAATGAACTGGAGAAGGAAATAGCAAACCACTCTAGGATCTTTGCCAAGAAAATTCCAAAAGGGGTCATAGAGAGTCAGACATACTCAAAATAACTGAACAACAAAAGTCTCTAGAAAGTGTCTAAGTCAAGATTCAAACTTCTTGACTCCAAGTCCAGCTCTCTACCCATCAGGCCACATATAACCCAAAAAGTTCCAACATAGAAGTCATTAATATCAAGCAATTTTAGTTCGTTGGTAAATAGCTTTTTTTTTTTCCCTATCCTATTAGCATTTTACCTCAGGGATAATTAAGCACACCTTTCAACCCATGATTTTAATTAACAAAGGACTGCATGTTTAACAGCAAAAGTGGATACTATCTCAACATATCACCATTCTTTTAGTGTCAAGATCAGGAAAACAAATGTTAGCATCTGTGTAAACTAACCTGCAACAAGATGGTGGTTTTGTATTGACTTTTCATCAGGTTGTTGATGGATTCAAAGAGTCGCCTCATGGATTCTTCAAATTCCATCTGTTCTTTGCCTTCGTAGAGCCTAGAAAAGGACACAGTGGAGTTATTCAATTCAAAAGACTAATACCCTGGAAAATGGACACTAGGTACAGTTATCATTTAATATTAAAAAGTCAGAGAAAATAGAGCCCTAGGAAAAGAGAACTGGTACAATAGTGCTTGCATAGGGGTTGGAGTGGAAATCTTATGTCCACTGTGCTAATAAGAAATTCTTTAAGCTGACACAACATAATAGAGCCTCTTTTTTTCTCCTTTCATGAAAATGAACTGAAAAGAATGAACCTAGTTGAATCAAGGAGACATTCATACTTTCATCTGATTACAAGCATTAAAAGGTAAATTGTTGTCCTCTTAATTTCAAGGTTATTCAGAACATCAAGGAAACAATTTTTCAAATGCACTGTCCCCTTACTCTAGCTGCTTTGGAAGGGATATCAACTGGTTCTACTTACTACATCTCCTGCAGGACAGCTCTCTGTCAAGGCCATGGCATTCTCTACTCATCCTTTAGAAATTGACTTTCAGGTTCTGATCCAAACACCCTGACTTTCCACTCTTATGAATGATATTTGCTCCCTAACTTTCCCCAATTTTTATCACCAATCAAAATATATCCCCAACCTAATCTGTAACTTTCAGTAGAAATTCCACAGAGAAAGTCTTTCTATCCCCTATTCAGATAATGAAAGCTTTGCCTGTCACAGCCCAGCTTAGTCAAAAAGCACCAAAAGCTCTGCCTTCTGCAAAGGTGTATTTCTAAGATAAAGTGCTGACACACTTAACAGATTTGTTTCTCCAATCATCCACAACACAGGCCAGTCAGTTGTTGCCCCACCAAGCAACTGTCACAACTAAATCCCAACCAAGCAACTGTCACAACTAAATTCCACTGCTCTAGGAAGACAAATCCAGTTGTTTTGTCATCCATTTCTTCCTGTAACTTGTTTAGGACATCTTTTAAATATTTAGATGCCATGTCATTCAGGTATATATGTTAAGAATCTAGAAAGATTTGTATGAATTGATGAAAAGTAAAGTGAGTGGAACCTGGGGAATAATTGATATACTTAACACTGTTAAAAAAAACAAGCAAACAATTTTGAAAGACTTATGAATTCTGACTAATGCAATGATTAACCATAATTCTAAAGGACTAATGATGAAAAATGTTATCTATCACCTGAGACTCAAGATGCAGAGTAAGACAAATTTTGGGGGGATACAATCAATGTGGGAATTAATTTTGCTTGACTGTGGTTGTTATTTACATGGGTTTTGTTTTTGTGTTTTGATTTTGTTCTTTTTTTGGTCAGGAAATGAGAGGGAAACAAAAGAAATGCTTGTTAATTGCAAAAAGTAAGGTGTTCTATATGGCAAATTGCTTTCAATAGCACTAATTCATTTGATCTTCAGAATAACCCTGTGAGTTAGGGATGATCAATCCATTTCACAGATGAGGAAACTTGGAAACAATCATGGATTTTGGATATTGTTGCTGAGAGAACTAGAGGACTGAGAGTTAATAAAGTTTCATTATTAAAAGTTCCAAGAAGCCAGCGGTTTCAGGGCTTTATGAGAATGGCAGAAAAATATCCATCCTAATTTATCATGATGATAAAAATATTAATGATAGAAATGTAAAAGTGTCTTAAGGTTTACACATACTTTTTAAAAAATTATTTATTTTAGTTTTTACAAGACAATTAAGTAACTTGCCCAAGGTCACACAATTATTAAGTGCATAAAGTCATATTTGAACTCAGTTCCTCCTGACTACAGGGCCAGTTCTCTATTCACTGCACCACCTAGCTGCCCTTACAGTAATTTTTAAATATATGCTTCCTTACAAGAATTCTGTAAGGATTAAGATATTATTATATCCATTTTACAACCAAAAGAATTTATACAGCGAGTAATTAATAGAGTCAGAATTCAAATTCAGTTCTCTTCGAGTCTACCTCTCTTTCCACTATAACATATTGCTTGTGCTTATTTTTGGGGGGTCCAAAGAGAACTAGAAACAATGGCAGATGTAAAGGAATTGAGATACCTTAGGAAATAATGAATTTCTTTTCACTGTGTGTCTTCAAGTGAGGACTAGATAACATGTGTTTCAAATGATTTGGATATCATAAAAATCATATAATCAGTTCATAAGATAACAGATTTAAAGCAGAAATTGATTTTAGAGGCCATTGTAAGTGCAATTCCTTAATTGTACAGTTGAGGAAACTGAGGTTAAATGAAATAATGTGACATATCAGCGATCATATGCACAGTGTCTGAGGCAGAATTTGAATTCAGGTCTTCCTACTATGCTATATACTGTACCACCTAGCTGCCTCATCTTGTAGATGAGCCTATCTATGCTTTCTGCAACCTCCTTTGACTGCTTCACAATGTAGTCGGGAAGTGCTCCAGTCAGTGCTACTGAAAACTCTATATTCTTTGGCACTGTCAAATGGTTTAACATCAGAAATTGATATGATTCTATCATTAGAAATAACATTAAAGGTGAGGCATTACCATCTGCTTTGCCACTGTACCCTAAAGACCATGAGATTTTTTCTCTCAGCTAGGGAGCACAGTGGATGGAAAGTCAGGCCTGGAGTCAAAAAAACCTGAGTTCAAATCCAACCTCAGATACTTAATCCTGTGAGATCCTGGACAAGTCATTTAACCTCTATTTGCCCAAGTTTCTTCAAATATAAAAGGTGAATAAGAACAGCACCTACTTTATCAGCTTGGTGTGAAGATCAAATGAAATAATATTTGCAAGACATTTCACACAGTGACTGGCACATAGTAGGCTCTTTTAAAAATATTTTGGCTCTTCCTTGCCCTTCTATCTGATTTGCAACTAAAATTTTCTATCTGTTTTGTGTCCCCCATTAGAATTAGAACTCTATAAGAGCATGAATTGCCTTTTCCATTTTATTCCCAGGACTTAACACAGTTCTTCACACACAGTAAGTACATAAAAGCTTTGTTCAATCTTTCATATGTTCTATTTTTTCCATATGTAAAAATTCAATGCAACAAACATGTATTAAGTGCCTTTTAGAAGTAAATCACTGTCTTAAAGAGTTATTAAACTACCTTTTGACCCAGAAATATCACTACTTAGTCTATTTCCAAATATGATCAAGGAAAAAGAAAAAGAACCTACATGTTCTAGAATGTTCATAGCAGTTCTCTTTGTAGTAGCAAAGAACTGGACATTGTAGAGATACCCATCCACTGGGGAATGACTGAACAAGTCTTGGTATATGATTATGATAGAGTACTACAGAGTTACAAGAAATGATAAACTCAATGATTTTAGAAAAACATAGAAAGACTTGCTTGGATTAATGCAAAATAAAATAAGCAAATCAAGAGAATATTGTATAAAATGATAGCAATATTGTTTTAAAAACAACTTTGAAGGGGCAGCTAGATGGTACAGTGGATAAAGAATTGATCCTGGAGCTAAGAGAACCTGAGTTCAAATATGACCTCAGACACTGAACACTACCTGCTTGTTCCTGGACAAGTCATTTAATCCTGAATGACTTGCAAAAAAAAAAAAATGACTTTTACTTAATGCTACTTTATTTATTATAAACATACAAATGAACTATAAAAGACACATGAAGATACTGTCTATAACCAAATAAACAACTGATAAACAGATGTATATGTAGAATAATTTACATACATACATATGTGTGTGCTTATTTGTATCTAATGATAGCCATCTCTCCAGGTCTTGGGGGGGGGGGGGGAAGCAGGGAAGAGGGAGGGAAGAAAAATTTACATGATAATTTTGTTGTGTTTTTGAAAGGAATAGCAAGTTATGTATAGTAGATTTGCTGTTTTGTGTGCAATTATCTTTTTTATTTTACAGTTATGAAAATGCCTGTTTTATCCCATAAATTTAAAATAAAATAAAAAAGTAAAGTGCTGTGCTAATAGGCATTTGAGGTATAAAAGGAATCAGATCCAGTCTTTAAGGAGTTTAAATTATACTGAGGAGAAGAGAAAACAAATATGAACCAAAATAAGTGCAATATAAATAACTGAAAATGAATGAATGTTAACAACTGCAAGAATAAAAGAAGGCTTCCTGAAGGAGGCAATCAGAACTGAGTACTGAAGGGTGATAAGAATTCTGAGAAGCAGAGATGATATAAAGGGGAGTCACTTGAAGATTTTTTGAGCAGCCAAATGATATGGTGTCTACTAGGATTCTCTTAACCCTGTAACAAAGCTGCATTCCAATGTAAAGATGGTCTCTGATTCTCAAAGGAATAAAATCTGGTTAGTCATGAAAATATTTCAAGTGAAGGAAGAGGAAAGAGGAAGGGAAGGAGAAAAGGAAGGGTAGAGGGAGAAAGAAGGGGAAAGGAGTAAAGGGAAGAGAAAGGACCAAAGAGGGAGAAGAAGGAGAGGAGAAGAAGGGGGAGATGAGGGAAAGCAACAAAGAGGGAGAAGGAGAAGGAGAGGAGGGGGAGAGAAGGGGGAGGGGAATGGGGAGGGAAAGAGAAGAGGGAGAGGAAAAGGGAAAGAAAGAGAAAGGGGAAAGGGGAAGAGAAAAGATGGGGAAAAGGGAAAGAGATGGAGAAGGAAAGGAAAGGGAAGGGAAGGGAAGGGAAGGGAAGGGAAGGGAAGGAAAGGGAAGGGAAGGAAAAGAAAAGAAAGAAGACAGGGGGAAGGAAAAGGAAATGGAAGGGAAGGGAACAGAAAGAGGAAAGAGGAAAGAGTAAGGAAGGATTATTTGAAATGACAGTATCTCATCTATCTGAAATGAGTCAAGGACATGAACCAAAAGTCTTCTATGTATCCCTTTTTATGCTCTGATCTTTTATTCCATCTTCAGACAGAAGTTGAGAATCCTTAAGAATCTTAAGTTAATGGAGCCAGTGAACTAATACTAAATGACCCTAAAATTCAGCCACAATAAAAACTGGAACAGCCTGTGAGGCACATTTCTGGGGCATGCAAGCTGGATCACAGCGAACACTTCTACTCCCAGGGCTTGGATAAATATAGCCATCCTCTGCTTGCATGTGATTCATTAAGAATACACGGTACACAGCTGAGCACTCACTAATGCGAATGGAATCCCATATGGCATGTACAATAATCTGCTACCACCTCTGCCATGCAGGTACACATAGTAGTCTATGAAAGTTGTTATACAGTCTCAGTCAGATATTAATCAATGTAATCAAACCTAGACTGGCCAAAAAAAAAAAAACCAGAAAAGGTATATTTCGGAAGGATGACATATAAAAAACTTTAAAAGAACTCCTGGTTCATCTCTACTTTCAGCAAGTATCACTTTTTCTCATTCTGTAAATGACTAGTATCAACAGAAGATTCAATTTTATGATATTTTTTAGAATTCATCACAAACTCAGATAAAGGCATATAAAATCCCATTTCAGACATTTACTAGTTGTGCAACCACACAGTTAGTTCTCTGACCCTCAGTTTCCTGATCTGAAAAATGAAAATCATAATATTCCCTAGGATTTTTGAGAGGAAAACACTCCATGAACCTTAAAATGCTTTAGAAATTTGATTTAGCATCACCATCATTATTATATTATGACCATTCAAAAAGAAAGAAAAAGATATGCTATATTTATCTAACAAAATTTAATCATGGATATTTAATGAACCCATAAGTCTAATAATAAACAATAGGGGGAAGGGGGGAGGGTACAGTTATTTAATCATTTGCCTTGACTGAATGATATATTCTCCATTTCCTCCTTAGATTGACTTTAGCAGATCAGCTGCCATGGCCCCAAATTATTCATTATATTAGTTCTGTCCATGCTGTTTTGTAAAATAAAACTATACAACTTTTATACTCCAGTCAAGTCTTGCAATCAAAGTCTTGAGGATTTTCATACAGAAATATAGCATTACTTCTCAGATATATATAACTTAACTTTGCAAGGTCCAAGCTATAAAAAAGTAGACATCATCTTAGTCTAGTCCTAAGAGTTTGGGGAATGTTCTATATGTCCTTGGATCTATGGAAAGCAAGGAAACGTGACATGGCATGAAAAGAAGTCAAAGACTGGTGGCAACTTTTATTCCTTTAGATTCAAAATCTAAAGTAAGAGTGATTTGACTTGAGTTTTAACCATGTCAGTTATCTTAAGATGATTGGACTAGGATCAAAATAGTCAAATTTGAGCACCCACTACCAGCTAAATCCAAACAGTCAAAAGTCAGCCTTACCACCATTGAATTCTTCTAATAAAGGGAAGCTGACTAAGGAGTAACTTCAATCAAAGACCAGATTCAGAAAAGTCTCATTAGTCAGTGACCCCCAGGTCTATATAGGAAATTAAATGAACCAGAGATAAAAGGGAAATGGCAAATTAAGAGAGATAGAAGCCCAGTAGAGTAAGGATTCGAATAAGCTTTCCAAGCCCATCACTTCATTTTGGGTTACAAATGAGAAAGGGGGAAAAACAACAGTGATAGCAGATCCTCTTTTGATAGGTAATAAATTGGAAAAATCCAAAGAAAAAAGAAAAGGAGGGCTTTAGGAAAGGTTATATCTATCAAAGGTTTAGGATAAGACCAATATTGCCAACATGATTGGAGTCTATTTCATTTAATTGAATAACCCCAGTTTAGTAGCCAGGGCTCCAAACAACTCAAAGTGGCAATATTCTTGCCAATAATGAAACTATTTAACCTTGAACTGTTACTTTCTGACATTTGATGAGGAACAGTCCCTCAAGGCAATTGACAGAAAAGTTTCTTTAAATATGCTATTTAATATAAATCACCCTAGGAAAGAATAATTAGTAGGCTCCAGGAAGAAAGACAAACATAACATTCAGCAATCCTGTTTTGAAATATGCCTAGAAGAACACATAAAACTTAATGTAATCATGGAAGAGGAACGGCCTCAGGTGGGAGCATAAACAGCTTAAATCAAATATAAAAGTTAACAATATAGAAGAAATGAAAGAAAAGCCACGCATCTAAAACATTCACTTTGCTTGTGAAAATATGGCAAGCTTGGGCAATAAATTAATAGTAAGTAGGCAATAAGATGCAGGCAAAATCCTTGAAAAGAACTATAAGCTATGAATATAGTACAATAGGTGTCCTATGCCATCACTCACTTGACACCAAGAGGAACTGCAGCCTTTATGTAATTTGGCAAAAAAGAAGGAAGTTGCATAATTTTGCACTTAAGTAAATTTTGCTATTAGTATGAAAAATGTATTTTAGATATTTCAAATATAATTAGAACCTGGATGCTTAGAAGCAAATCTAAGAGGGACACACACACACACACACACACACTCCTCTCTGAGCCCAAAAACTTCAGGGAAGAATATGGATCATAACCCCAAATTATAGAAGCAAAAATCATAAAATTATTGGAAGACACCTTAGAGGTCATACAGTCTAACCCCTGTTCAATATCAGAATCTTCATGTCATATCTCAGGAGGATCTATTATCATTGTTCTGAGATTATTATTCTTTCTTCCTAAAGTCCTCTTGGTCTCATAGTCAAAATCCCCTTATGAATAATAATTTAAAATCATTCATCTTCAAAAAATATTTGGTGGATCATATTGTCTCATTTGATCTAGAGAAGAAGAGAGGAAGAGGAATGGATGGAGAGCTGCCATCCAAATCCAGAAGATTTATGCTCAATTCCTTCCTCTGACTTGTATGTTTATGTAATCCTAAGCAAGTACACTTAACCTCTAAGTGCCTCAGGTAACTCTCTCAAACTTAAAATTGTTGAAAAAATTACTGCTCTGCAGTTATGGGGATTTCCTCACCAGGGAATACTCTATACCTCTAAGAGCATAGATCCAAAAACATTTACTACTAACCCACTTCACTGTCCAAGAAGTTATTATTATAACTGGAAAAATGAAAAAAATATATGAACAAAATATTGTTAAGTGGCTTCCT